>NC_059326.1:153775000-154075000 GCF_018350155.1 Leopardus geoffroyi
AGCTTTAAATTATGTGATTCACACTTATGCCAGATGCTGCTAGAGGAATTCCTTGGTTTCTCATTAACATGGAGCAGTCCCCTTAGACTTCACACATAGTGGCCCTCACAAGCACATACACATTCATGTAAATGTTAGGGACAATCAACTGCATGCTGCCAACTGTACAAGTTCCAACAGAGGATTCAAGAAAACAATTCATTTCAAGGAGATGAACTGCCATTAAAAAGCTGTCGTTCCTTTGCAAGCTTTGATGTACTCGGAATGAGTGTCCTTAATGAACTTGGCTAATCGTTTTGTGATGTCATTTCTGAGTTTATTCAAAATCCGTTTAGGAGGACACTGCCTAGATATGGATAAAATTAAGAACTTTCTTTCCAGGTGAAACTGTAATGGTGGTAATATATTAACTTCTGTTGATAACTGCTTTTGTGTACCTAATGCTTGCATTATAGAACCATAGCTTAAGTGGTCACATGGAGATTTATATTAATAGGTATTTTCAAGTTAAATTTTATTTTCCAATTACAAATTAATTGTCTTAGTCTATAGGTTGAACTTCAGTTTTCCTTTTATTCATTTATTTTTTGATCATTTATTGCATTTACACGTGGTCATTTATTGAGTTCTGTGAGTACACCACTTTGATAGATTCTGAATCTCCAATTACAATTCAGGATTAGAAAGGATTTGGTTGGTTGATGTCAAATCCCTAATGTTTTTGTCCAGACACTACAGGACTTCTTTCTCTGTCTTTAGCAAACCAGAAAACATGACACAAACTAGAGACTGAATACAGTGTATCATAAATACGGATATTACTAAGAATATTCTTTCTTCTACTTAAAACCAAAATCAATCACATAACACAGCTCAAGTTCTTAATATTTCTTTGCATTTCTAGCATGCAGTTTACCTATTAATTACCTATTATTTATCTATTGCTAAATCTATTCATTTATAACTCATTTGCTTTTCTTTCTCCTTGGTTCTATTGAGGAAAACATTTGAATCAGTTACTGGAGAAGATAACTTTTACTTTGTTGTAGTAAATATAGTACTGAATGCATAGTCTTAATGTAAAGGAGACTAGGAATCTCCTATGCTCTAGTAAGAGCATAACTTAGAGACTGTGGTTTAATTAGTTATTTTGCTTTCAAAGAGAATGTAATCACTGTTGAGGATAAGGATGCCATGCAATTTCTTTCTTTATAGTCCTTTTAAGTCATGATTCTGCTCTTATAATAAGTATTGAAACATCGACTGACCTGCAAAATGTATTCAACCCTGCAAGACATAGAATTTGTAAAAGTCAAACAGGATAATAAGTAGTTAACAGGATATTCTTACTAAGGATGGAATGTTTAGAAAGAGAAATTTAAAAAAATACATAATTTGGAATTAAACATTGCCTTAGCTTTCATTCTAGTTCACAAATTGAAGTTCTCCTTTTTCAGGAACATTTATGAAAATAATGTGTTTTTTTTTTTTAATCACCGTCATCATCTAATAAGGGCCTAAATATATGCATCACTGTGCACGTGTTAAATAGTTCCTCTGGAAGCTTTTCTTCCTTTTTAATCTAAAGAAATGACATTCACATGGAGAGAATTACAAAAGAACATACTGATAGAAGTAATGAAAGATGTTTCACAAAGAGCATGAATCACAGATATATTTATATTAAAGTCAAGTAGGTTGTTTATTTCTGGTAGAAGAGTAGATATTGACTGTTGAGATATTAGACTTGAAGAGAATTTGGATTAATGCCCCTCAAGTGGTCAAGATTTCTTGGAGTAGTAATACTTGAGGCAGTTTTCAAAGGAAAAAAGGGAAAGATGTCTAGATCTTGGGAATTTGGTAAAGGGGATAAAACGAAGCTATGCTTAAATACATTCTTGGTTAGAAGTTAGTGTATGAGAAAGATGAGATGCAGCCAAGTTAATATATGAAAAAATCTGGGAGTTTATATAGCAATTTTAGAAGTATTATGGGAGAAAGGGCAAGATAGCCATCAAAATGTAGTTTTAAAAAAGCATAAATTTGCCAAGAGATTCCATTACTTGAGCAAAATCTTGAGGAAATACTCACTTTTCCCTCATGTCACTGAACCAAATGATGACTTGAATTGTTACATCAAGAGACACATCTACACATCTCTGTACTTAAAAATATCCTAATGGAAAGAATATTAACAAAGTTTAATTTAAAGAAATCATCCTGTACTAAGCAAATAATTTCTCATGCTATCTTCCTAACATCATTCAAATGTACTTTTGTAAATTATACTCTTCCTGGAACTATTAAAATAATCTACTAATTCTGATTCTAGTTACAGCTGTCACTTAATCTATTCCTGATAAATTGTCACACTTGTAACTTTGTTCTTTTTCTCAGTTTAAAATTGCACAATGTTAGTGAAATGTTTAGACAAGTAACCTTATGAAGGAAGAAGTGTAGGTTAAAATAAATGTAACATTATATAATTTTGTGTTGTCTCTGCAAATAGTTTAAAAATAAAAGAGAATAAAATTACTCATTTGACATTTCAAAGCATTGAAATAAGCCTTGATCATACCTATAGTTATCATAAACTCCCACGATCTGCAGTGGAAAAAAATCTTTACTTATAGTTGGAATTCATCCTTAACAGGTATAACAGCTGTATTTGCTAAATTTATTGAAGCACCTTTTTTCTCTCAATTTTTTTTGCCTGCTTGAATGCCATTTTATGATTCTCATAATTAGTATACAAATAAACCAAGTTTAGATAGAATATAGGTGGGAGTATACGTCATAAAACCAGGAGAATGGGGATGTGTACAAATGCTGTAAATATTCACATAAATGGGAAAGCCTTTTTTTTCCAAATATTTTAAACGTTTGGATAACCAGTACAAATGGATTAGAAATTGGAATTTAGGGTTGAATTGTTTTAGTCTTTGTATGGATGATTTTCCTCCCATCTCCATGGACTACATTGTTCTGTCTTTGGTAGTCCTTTAGATTATAACAGCAATATTTTAACTGTACATATTGCTGTTTCATTTATGACTAAAATATTTTAGGGATTCTCTTCCTTCTGAATTGCTCCTGGCAACTTAGAGATTTTTGAATATGGTGTATAATTTGTGTTAAAGCCTTCATGCCTGCCTGTTTTTTTTTTTTTGAGGTAGATTTTATTAATTCAATTCAACCGAGCAGCAATTGCCTGCCTACATTGTCCGCACACCAGCAGTAATACTCCGCAGCTGTACTGTGTGTAGTTTGCATTCAGAGAGAATTGGCCTCCGAGTGTCAGAGAGAATGCATTCAAAGGTGCCCCACATATGGCTGTTGGTAGTGATAATAAAACGAGGGCTATAATTAAATGCAGTCAAAGAGTTAAAGCTAGAAATCAAATACATTTTAGTTTTTCTGTGCTATGATGCAATCATTATTGCTTCTTAAAAATAGGATTATAATTTAAATTGCTTTCTCATTTGGTTTACTATTCTGAATATGGAGAGATTTCTTTGTATATTTTTGAAAATCTGAAGAGAAAAAGTGGAATGGAAACATCTGGATCACATCACAGATTTCAGTAGCAATAAGTGATTCTGTCAGATTCCCAGGGAAGGAGAATGACTGGCAAAGTCAGCAGTCCTCACCCTACTGGTCAAAAGGATGAGCTTTAGAGGAGTCACTAAGTTGACGAGTAAAAACCTACCCATTCAGAAATTATCCCCTGGATGCTACTTCCTGGGTCTTTCATAGTTTCATGGAGTAGGGCTTCTCACTTTGAGATACAGCACTGGAAACATGTCACTGGATCCAGTTATTCCTGATGTGTTCAGTTGTTTAGTATCATCAAACTGAACTGGTCGTCATTTTCCATGTGTGACAGGTAAACTCCATCAGTGAAAAAGAATTCACCCTGAAGTGGACAGCAGGAAGGGTTGAAAACAAAAAATGCAACATTATGTTTTCCAGAAAGCAAAATTATTTAAAAAAATGAGATATGGGTAATCATCACATGGACTAAGGGTACTTCCGAAGTAAAATCTGAATTGTGCTGGATCAGATAACTGGAAGCAAGCTCACCTGACATTTTAGCATGGCATTCATGGTTGAAGCTGAATTTTTTTCTGAGGTTGGTCTTGAACATAAATTCATATTTTGATGAAATAGGTTCTAAATATTGAATATTTTATTTTGACATAAACAGTATTACAAGTTATTGTTATTTTGTGGGCATTTGCAACTTAATGGAAGGTTTCATCAATTTATTTCAATATGCCCAACATGAGGAAAACTATTTACATTTAAGAATATGGTATCATTTAGTTTATTATTTAACTTGTGAAAAAGATGATTTTTTAAATACTTTTACAAAGTAAGGAAAAATTGGCATTTTAAAGTTTTAGTTTCGTTAAGGAGAATTTTTAAATGTTTCTGCTTTATTGTATCTAGTCACATTATGGTTTGTATAATAACTCCAAGTCTCACATCCTTAAAATAATCGGGCAAAAACTAAATTGGATTAAAGACAAAGATTGCAAATTTTCTGGTATGCCTAGCATTGTACTTGGTACCTTTAGAATATCCAACCAAAGTTGCCATATTTAGTATGTCTATGCAATAAATCCATTCTCCCTCAAAGTATTTCTGAATGTAAAAATGAAAATAGACATTTATATGCAGTCTGAGCTAGAAAGAGGTGCTGATACTGTAATTAATATTGTACCACAATATCTTTTTAATCTATCATGCTGCCTTTTGCCCTTTATGGTATGTCAGAGAGGAGTGTAATGAATGAGTGTGTCTGTGAGTATCAGCTTGAATTTGGTGAAAAGCGAGGTAACATGACATTTAATGTGATTAAGGCAGGTATAGATTCAGGTTTATTAGCTTTCACACAATCAAATGAAAACCAATGATGATAAAACATCAAATATTTTTGAAAGATTCTTTCCAGAGTTTATTTTAAAGCTCAATTTGCATAGAGGCGTTTGGTTACGTTTAAGAATTAACAGGATTCCCTGACTTTGTAATGTTTCTTAGGAAGATAACTCACAATAGTAAAACATCAGAATATTTACCATTTTAGGAGATAAATGAGGGATTTATTATTAAATCATAAAAGAATTGGCATAAATCTGACTTGAAACAGCTGTTTAGAGGATTAGCATAGAGTGTCTTTTCAAGTCGAAGAGAATAATTGTTCTTCATTTTTCATATCAGAAGGGGGCACTAGTGGTCTACTTTTAATAACAGCGAAGCTTTTTTTTTTTTTTTTTTCTTTTGTTAGACGACATTTGATAATAAATAAGTATCATTTTCTATTTAATGTTGAGGCAATCGTATGAACAATTAAGAGTGTAAATATCTATTGTTAGGTTAAAAATTTAAATAATTAAAAGTTTGTATGCAAATGTAGTCTTATCCCTTTTTCTTTTCATCTAAGGATATGGCACAAGATTAAGAAGTTTTGTTCTAAGAGTACCAATTCTTATTGTTTAATGCCTATGCTAATGACGGGAGTGATGGAATAGATTAATTTTACACACACACATGCACACACACACACACACACACACACAATTTCAGTGAACTTGATCTCATTCTCTCACCGCTCAGCAAACTGGCGACAACACTCACAATAAGACACTTTACTATTTATATAACTTGCCATTCAGTATTTATCTGCAGTATCAATTGTGACTTGAAATAAATTAACATAATTCATTATCTTATAATTTCCAGTTTGATTAGACAAATGGTCCATGTGCATACTTAATAGGATGACTGCACTTTACATCTCTCTAGATCTCCATTAAAAGAGAAGCTGAAAATGCAGTGCTTAAGCTCATTGGCTGACATCTCTGTGTCCGGATCATCTGTTTAGAATAAACATGGGTGGACAATGTGATATTCTAAGTCCACAAACTGCGTAATTGAAGAATTTCAGAGATGCACCCAGACGTGGGATAGCTCTGTCCTCAGTCTAGGTTTGGAAGGCAGGCACGCAAGTACCTAAAGAAAGACAACAGATGAAAGCTGGCAGCCTCTTCATTTCCAGACAGTACACTTTTCTGAATTTAGCAAGACTTTCCCTCCCCCCAGAGCCTTCCATGTAAGTGTGAAGATGTTGAGACATGCATTATGTTTTACATTTTTGGTTAAGTTTTGCAGAAAATCATATGGCTAAGTAGTACTTGTATTATAATGGAAAAAGGTGTGAGGAAATGCCCTCCAAAAATGAAATCCACTTGTCAGTTTGAATTTGACATGTTTTATTACATAGTAAAACCTGTCAGCTAAAATTTTAGAGATTTACACCTAAGTTGTGACTGAAAACAGGTAATTGTCCTTTCAAAACAGGTATTTTGAGTACATAAATGGAAATGTTAGTAGCTGTGCACTTGTAGTGTTATCTGTTCTGCTTGCAAAGTGAATTTTAAAAATTTAAGAATTGTTGCTGGTATTTAAAAAATACTAAGAATAACTTAAGAGAATGAGAACTTAGGAAGCCTGCTTTGTAACAACACTTTATAGACAGAGATTTGAATATTGTCCACTCAGCTCATAATGCCATTAACACATATTCAACAGCATACCTTTCCAAGATTTCCTAATGCAATTTTTCCTAATGCAATTTTAAGTATTTAATGATGAGAAATTGAAGAACACATTTATATTTGATTAATATTAATGAATAAAACTTTATCTCCAATAATTAAAATGTTTTATACACGTTAAAATCTTTAATTCAACACAAACTTTTTTTTCCCTTTAAGCTAAAGCAATTTGGCTTTCTGAAGCTCAGTCTGGATTTTTATCCAGAAAACAAAATGAGTAGGAGGAAATTTTCCTTGTTGTACTAGGACCCTCCCCAATTTCTTTTGGATCTGTGATTTTGAAAGGTTGTATTTACTTTGCTCTCTCTTGCATCCTGAATAAGAAGGGGTAGAGAGAGAGAGAGAGAGAGAGAGAGAGAGAGAGAGGACAGAAGGAAGGAAAGAAAAAAAGTGGGGAAATCAGAAGGAAGTAGAGAAGAAAAGAAAGGACAAAAAGAATGTCTTGGAGAGGTATATACATTTTGATGAATTGACATTGGTAGTTTTTTGGTACTAGCTGAGGAACAGTGGGATCCTGGCAGCAGATTTAAGATAACACATCTCAACTTTCAGAACAACATGATTTAAAGAAACGGTGTGACTCAGAGGATAGTTTTGGCATTGAGTTTGTGAGAAAAGGAAGTTTTGCTTTTGTATTGCTCTTCAAATATAAGAGAAAGTTCCGTTTCTGCCAACATAGATAAAAAAGCTATCCAATTATTACAACGCCAGCTTTCTCTTTACAAATATCAAGTGTAATTAAAGCAAAAAGCTAAATATTATAGAGAAAATAAGATGGAAAATATTGGCTGTTGGAAATTGGCTTGGTATGGGCTTTGTGGATGGATGGCATTTACTAAATTGTACCAATTCTGCTTTACGTTTTTAGACAGCGTTAAAGGCTGAATTATTGATTTGCCTGCTCTTCAGCATTAGAGGCAGCCATGAAAGCATACCTCATCTGCTCAGATATTTTTCCCACCTAATAAGTTTTTGTCAATCTCTTCTACAAACAGTTTGTGAACAGTCATGGACTAAAAGCTTCCCTTGTTACATTGTACTTCTTTCTGTGTGTGCTTTTTAAAACCATTATCTCTGATAGGCCTATTCTATATTCCCTGATCTTTGTCTAAAGGGCTAAATCTAATTTGTGTGGTCCTTTTACTGGTATTTTGCTATTACTCAAGTTTCTCTGTTTTCCTTTAATGCCTTCTTAAATATTTTCTCATTTTACCCTTAAGCAAAATGTCAGATGCTTGGCAGACAAAATATTGCATCCTTGAATCAAAGGAAGGCAGTATCTAGTTCAGCACTTCATCTGTCCATTTTGTAATGTGTATCTTCTGGGCCCTCTGTAAACACTGAGCATCCACCTGAAATAGTACATTGTTACCTGACAGAAGCAGACTATACACATATATGCCTTTTATTACATGTGTGTATGTATAACTTTTATGCAGATTAGGGCCTGCAGCAGTTCTTCTTTTCTTACACCCTCCTAGATACTGCTCCAAGTGGCTGTTAAGAAAATGGAATACACAAGCAAATGTGATAAACCATACATAGATGTACTCAAGTGGAAAACAGCTTGAGATAGACTGATTGAGTTAAAAAAGGCGTAGAAGAGGATGTGTAATATGATTGCATAGGTTTAAAATATTTAAAATACTAAAATATCAAGAAAGATATAAAAGAAACTGTTAATAATGGTTGTCCCAAATGAGGGGAGTTGGGAGAAAACGGAGAGCAATTTAAAATGCACATCTTATAAAGACAACAATGTAGTGGTATGGTTGGGTTCATCTAGAAGCTGAAGGGTTTAACTCTTTTACTCTTTCCGTTTCATCTTTATGTGATGGCAAAGAAACTTAAATAGGCTTTAAAAATATTTTATGAAAGTATCTTCCAGAATCAGAAGAACATAGAACTACTTAGAGGATGAGAAGGAAATTATCAAATTGATTTATTTTTAGCAAGGAGTTTATATACTGAATCAACTAAACATAATGTCTCTTTCTTTTTTTCCATTACTTGGGATTCTTTCCCCTAAATAGGCATTCGACCTTCCCAGTGACATTTGGAATTTTTAGTTAGTTACAGTGTTGCTGACATTTGTGATGATGAGGGTGGGGTTGGGAGGAGGTAGATGGCTGGGTTTGATAGCAGGATACTCAATTATAAAATCCTTGGACAAGATCAGAAAAGTAAATCCTTTGGCATTTCTTTTTGAAAGGCCCAATGCATTTAAGGAATGGAGATAATTGGAAAAAATAGTGTTTTGGTGATGGAAATCATTGGTGACTCTGGAGGGGAGGGGCTTAATATATTTTCACCTGAATATAACAAATCCATTTTGCACAGTATTCAAAGAGAATTCACTTAAAAATATTCCAAAAATTAAAATGTTTGTGGAATTTATTGTTACTCTAAATTGAAAGAACATTTTATGAAGTCACTTTGCTACCTGGAATTAAAAAAAATACATCAAGAGGCTTAAAACATTTTTGGTACTTCATTCAAAGTTTAATACCTTTCTAATTTCATAAGTCAGAACCTTTGCCTTCTAACTCCTGTATTCTGTCTCTTTGTATTCTCTTAGATCCCATTTTCTAGATTCTTATGTCCACAGAGATACAGAAAATCCTGGATCTTGATAATAGAAAATGTTTTGGATAACATGATTTTCAGAAATTTCCCCTGGTGTCCATAGTTTCACAGTCCTGATTGTGCCTATATCAATCCCATGAGCCCTGACCGTATCCCTAGTCACCACTGAAGAGCAAAACATTTTATTCAGCTTTATCTCCCCAAGATGTGTTGGAAAAATTGAACTCCTTTCCTGTTGAATAGACCTATCTTATCTCCTACATATTCTCAGTCATTACTTCACTTTTTTTGCCAATGATTCCCTATATAAGTGATCTTCTTGGCTATAAATGGAAATTCCTATGGCTACTTCTGCTATAAAAATGGAAAATGCATTTATGAATAATGACATTTCCCATAATGTAACACATGGCTGTTGAAGTTAATGCTTTGACACACATTTCTCTGTGTAACTGATTGTAAAGGAGCATATTGTTGCTCATGTACTTTGGTTTGTGTTATGCCTCTGGGGATAAGAATTTGTGTATGCTATTGTTGTTGTTCTTTATGAGTCCAAGAGACTATCCCAGCAAGATTGTGATATTAAATAGATTAAATACAAAGATAATACTCCAGATGTCATTGTGTGTGTGTGTGTGTGTGTGTGTGTGTGTGTGTGTTTTAATGTTTATTTATTTTTGAGAGAGAGAGAGAGACAGAGCATGAGGAGCACAGGAAGGTCAGAGAGAGCGGGTGACACAGAATCTGAAGCAGGCTCCAGGCTCTGAGCTGTCAGCACAGAGCCCGATGCAGGGCTCAAACCCATGAGCCAGGACATCATGACCTAAGCCAAAGTCAGACACTTAACCAACTAAATCATCCAGGTACCCCTTCATTGTATACATTTTTATTTCTGTATTTGTATGTATTTTTATTTCTGAAAAAAAGCAAAATATGCTTTTTAATATGCATAATTCCCAAACTTGCCCTGCACTTCTGAGAAATATCTTATAAATACATTCACCTGATCTAAAAAGTATGTCCCTGGAAATGTAAATGTCAAATATCCATGGAAATGTATATCGGGTATAAAACTGGAACTTTTTCTGTTGATGAATTATACCTGAGACCCCAAGACCAACAACAGAACAGATACCATATATTCCACATTGGATGGTAAGGTGCCAAACCTTCATGCTGGATATTCTGTGAAATTGGGAAACCTGTCAGCATTAGTACACACTCAACTCCATGCTGTATAAAAAGTGGTTCAACAGGGTGGTGAAAAGTTCTTTACGTCCAGGGGACTTCTTTGGAGGGAACTGTCAAGGTGGGAATATAAATGAATGAGATTTAGTAAGGCTTTAAGTTAAGAAGGATAAAGATAATACCTATTGGAAAAAGGATACAGATAAACAGACAATTCAGAGAGGAAGTAATCCAAATGGTCAATAAAAGTTGTATAAGATTTCCATCTGCACTATTAATTGGGTTGATGTAAATTAAAGCAAAAATGAGATGTAATTTTGAACTTTTCAGATTGGTAAAGAAGGTAAAATCTAAATATAAATCTTGTCCAGGATGTGGGGAAGTGGTAACCTTACTGGGAGGAGTGTAAATTGGCATAATCACTTTAGAGTGATCATTTTTGTAAATGGATATACCACAGGGCCCAGCAATTCTACTTCTGGGCATATGTACTGAACCGGTACTGTCCAATATGATAGTCACTAGTCACATAACTATTTAAATTTGCATTTAAATTAATTAGAATTCAATAAAATAAAAAATCCAGTTCCTCAGTCACGTGAGCCTCATTTCAGATGCTCTGTAGTCACAGCACAGAGCATTGCCATCTTTGAGGAAAGTTATATTGGACAGTGCTGTCCTTAAGAAAATTCTTCCCAGGTGCATAAGGGGACATATAAAAGTTGTTCATTTCAGTGTTATTTTATAGTAGCAATCTGTATGTCTATTAGTGGAGGAATGGAAAAATAAATTATGACTTATCCACACAATGGACTATTACGTAACAGTTAAAATAAATGAACTAGCTCTTATTTTAACTACCATAACTCTATAAAATGTATTAAGTAAAAAAAAGTGACTTTCTGAATGTTATATAAAGTAGGATCCTATTTACATAAATTAAAAACAAGCACAGAATATTACCACACATGGTGAATGAGTGAGTCAGTGTGTGTGTGTGTGTGTGTGTTTATGTGGTACTTTTCTCTCTCTCAAAACATAAACAGGCTGGATTAGCACCACTTACATAATAATGATTACTTCTATGGTGCATGGCAGAGAAGAAAATTTTACAGGAATTGGGATTATATATGAAAATGTATAGATTTTAATCTGAAGCATAAATGAAATGAATGGTGGTCTTTGTTCTTTTTTGGTAGGGACAAGAGAGATGATTTTTATATTATCTTTTGCTGCTTTCTGTATTTTAATTTTTTCAAACTGCTGGGAAATGATTTGATGATATAATATATCCAAGTTATACATAAAAACCATATATCCATTATTTATTGGCAAAATATAATAAAGTTAATAAGATGAAGAACATAGTATTATGATTGACCTTTGAATAACACGGTTTTGAACTGCATAGGTCCACTTATACATGGGGCTTTTTTTCAGTGACTAAGGTATAGAACTATAAATACATTTTTTCTTCCTTATATCTTTAATAACTTTTTCTCCTCTTTGGCTTACTTTATTGTAAGGATACAGTATAATACAACGCACAACTATGTGTTAATCAACTGTCTATGTTATTATATCAGTACAGCTTCCTCAATAATAGGGTATAAGTAGTTAAGTTTTGGGGGAGTCAAAATTTATACATGGAGTTTTGACTTTGTTGTGATTCATGTCCCTAACACCCTGAGTTGTTTAAGAGTCCACTGTATATAAGGTAAACAAAACAAAACAAAAAATCTCTCAATATATTTCCTAATAGAAGATTAGCAAATAATTTCCCAGTGTATTATTGAGGCACTGGAAAGCATATTTTGTTAATGTTTTACTTATACTAAAAGTATGTTCATATTCCCTAAAATGTATAACTGATTGACTGTGGGAAATGATGTAGAAATGTGGCGGATCATGAGCAAAATAAAAATTAGAATTATAGATTACAAATAGAAAATAAAAAATAAACTATGGTTTCTTATGTTCTATTATTTTTCTTTATGCAATAGACTCCCTAAGAAAAATAACTGGTTAACCAAAATGCTTAGGGGTTTAGCCTATATATATTTTTTTGATAAATGTGCATGTTGACTTTTTGTGTACATTTCTACCCTTTACTATTAGATTTTTCTTTTTTATTGAGATGTAATTGACATAGGACATTGTGTAGTTTTAGGTGTGTAACATTATGATTTGACAAATGTCCACTTGTGAAATGATTACCACAATAAGTTTAGTTAACAGATAGCAACATACATAAAGTTTTTTATTGTGATGAGAACTTTTTTTTCTTTTTTAAAAGTTTATTTATTTATTTTTGAGAGCAAGGGGAGGGGTATAGAGAGGGGGAGACAGAGAATCCCAAGCAGGATCCACACTGTCAGCATAGAACCTAGTGTGGGGCTTGAACTCAGGAACCATGAGACCATGACACGAGCTGATATTAAGAGTCAGATACTTAACCAGCTGAGCCACCCAGTTGCCCCTCTTGTGACGAGAACTTTAAATATCTACCCACTTAGCAACTTTCAAATATATAATACAGTATTGTTAAAATTTCTTTGAGAAATTTTTATTCTTTTATTGATGTTTATTTTAGTCATAGCTCCAAAGATTTGCTAGATATTCATAAGATGCTTTTTAGAATTAACTGTATTGAGTGATAATGTACATTAAATTGCACTGATTTTTATTACACAGTTTACGAGTTGGGACATATGTATTCTTGATCTAATTTCTATCACATATAGGTCTGTAATATTTGATTTTGACCCTTACCTCATACTGTTTACAAAAATTAGCTCAAAATGGACAAAAGGGTAAAAGCTAAAAGGAGAAAATAGCTAGAAAAAAAACAGAAGAAAATCTTTGTGATCTGTGTTACACAAAGATGTTCTAGGAAGAGACAAAAAATGCTGTTTAAAAAAACATTGATAAATTGAACTTCAGCAAATTAAAACTTTCTCTCTTCAAAAGTTACCATTGAGAAAATGAAAAGGCAGTCACAGAGAAAATATTTGCAATATCTATCTATCTATCTATCTATCTATCTATCTATCTATCTATCTATCTAGAAAAAGACTTGTATCTAGAGTGTACAAAGATCTCTTACAACTCAATAATAAACAACCTAACTAAAAATGAGCAAAAGATTAAAAAAGACACTTCATAAGTGAAGACACATATTGCCAATAAGCACATGAAGTGTCATCAGAGAAATGCAAATTAAATCCATAATGGGATACTATTATTCATCTACTAGCTTGAATAAAAACTGTAGAATTATACAGCGACTCTGGAAAAGTTTTGAAGTTTCTTATGAAGTTAAACATACTCTTGTATGTTTATGTGACCTTAAAATTTTTCTCCTAGGTATTATAACAGAAAAGAAAACCTATGTCCACGCAAATACTTGTACACAAATATTCATAGTAACTTTATCAACAGATTCCAAAAACTAGAAACAACCCAAATGTTCAACAGAATGTCTTCTGAGTATGGAGTATTTAATAAATACTTCTTCTGTCCCTTTCCCAATGTCTCATTATTCTGTGGGTATCAATCGGATAAAATCATGAATGTTTCCGTGAGATGTTATCATCATAGAGATTTTGTTGTTTGATTATATAGGGAGAAAAAACTCCACAATATTACATCAAATTTAAAAGTGTTTAGATTTAGAGTGGTAGATATTTAAATATGAGTGAAGTAACACAATATAAAATCAATTAATGTGGCAACTTGGGCAGGTTTTGGAGACCTATAAAGAGAAGGAGGTGAATGACCTGTGTGATAACTCTAAGGGATATGGGGTAAATAACCTCCTGTGTCTTTTTTAAAATAAATCATGTCCGTTTATGAACTATATGAAGGATTCAGTATGTGTCATTATTTTCACCAAAAGGAGGGACATCAGCCAACTCTCTGGTGAGATGAAACCTCAACAGTTAGGGAGATAGGCCTTCAAATTGTTTGAAGTGGCATAAATATTTCCATATTAGGTCAGTGTTGTGTTAGTTTCATATGTATGTATGTATGTATGTATCCACTCATTGATGGAGAGAGTGTGCAAGCAAGGGAGCAGAAGGAGAGGGAGGGAGAGAATATTAAGCAGGCTCCATGCTCAGCATGGGGCCTGATGTGGAGCTCCATCTCACCAACCTGAGATCATGACCTGAGCTGAAATTGAGAGTTGGATACTTAACTGACTGAGCCACCAAAATGCCCCATTAGTTTCCTATTGATGCTGTGACGTATTTCCACAAATCAGTTGTTTAGAACAAAAAATGTATTACCTTACAGTTCTCGAGGTCAGAAGTCCAGTTCTGTGTGTTTCACTGGGCTAAAATCAAGGTGTCTGGAGGACTGGATTCATTCTGGAAGCTGTAGCAGAAAATCTATTTCCTTACCTTTTCCAGATTCCAGAGGCAGCCAGTATTCGTCTACTTCTGGTCCCCTTCCATGTTCAAAGCGAGTTATCTTGTCTCTCTCACCACTGTGTCCATAATCACAGTTCTGTGACTTTCCTGCTTCTCTTATAAGGACCTTTGTGATTACACTGGGCCTACCTGAATTGTCCAGAATAATCTCCCTATCTTAGAGCCTTAACTGTACTTGCAAATTTCCTTTGCCATGTAGGGTAATATATTCACAGGGTCCAGAGATTAGGATGTGGACATCTTTGGGGGCCATTAAATAGCTTAATACATCATCTTCTAACCATGGACAGATTTAGGGTTAAGCAGAGAAAATCAAACCTACAGCATTGGCAGCTTTTTGAATCTGAAGAAATATGGACATATTTGGTACTTTAGTTACTGGAAAAATTTAAGAGATTTCGGACTTTTGGAAGTAGCAAGTCAGTCTTGCATATCTAATTGATTTAAATTTGTGACTTCAAGTTGAAATGTTACCGATTTATAAGGAGTATCAGATCATTTAAGAGAATGTGAAGAATTACTCTTGGATACTTAAAGGGCAATAAGATATATTTATGAATTCAGTTTAGGTAACTAAAGAGGTTAACTAAGTTTGCAACTGGGAGCACTTATTAATTAAAGACCTCCTTTAAAATGGGTTACTAAAATTTCCTAGACAATCATGATATTTGTAAATTAGACTTATTTACTTAATTTTTTTTACTTATTTAATTTATAACCAAGTTAGTTAGCATATAGTGCTATAATGATTTCAGGAGTAGATTCCAGTAATTCATCCCCTATGTATATAACACCTAGTGCTCATCCCAACAAGTGTCCTCCCTAATGCCCCTTACCCATTTAGCCCATCCCCCACCCACAACCCCTCCAGCAACCCTCAGTTTGTTCTCTGTATTTAAGAGTCTCTTATGTACTGTCCCCCTCCTTCTTTTTATGTTATTTTTGCTTCCCTTCACTTATGTTTATCTGTTTTGTATCTTAAAGTCCTTATATGAATGAAGTCATATATTTGTCTTTTTCTGACTAATTTCACTTAGCATAATACCCTCTAGTTTCATCCACATTGCAAATGGCAAGATTCCATTCTTTTTTGGTTGCTGAGTAATACTCCATTACATATATATACGTATATATATACGTATATATATACAAATATATGTATATGTGTATATATATGTATACGTATATGTGTATATATATATATGTGTGTGTATATATATATATATATATATATATATATATATATATATAGTGTGTGTGTGTGTGTGTGTGTGTATACACACCACTTCTTTATCCATTCATCCATCAATGGACATTTGGACTCTTTCCATACTTTGGCTTTTGTCAATAGCACTGCTATAAACATTGGGGTGCATGTACCCCTTTGATATAGCACACCTGTATCCCTTGGATAAATTGCTAGTAGTGCAATTATTGGATTGTAGGGTAGTTCTATTTCTAATTTTTTGAGGAATAGCCGTACTGTTTTCCAGAGTGGCTGTACCAGTTAGCATTCCACCAGCAGGGCAAAAGAGATCCTCTTTTTCCACATCCTCGCCAACGTCTGTTGTTGCCTGAGTTGTTTATTTTAGCCATTCTGACTGTTGTAAGGTGGTATCTCATTGTGGTTTTAATTTGTATTTCCCTCATGATGAGTGCTGCTGAGCATTTTTTTCATGTGTCTGTTAGCTATCTGGATTTCTTCTTTGGAGAAGTGTCTATTCAAGTCTTCTGTGCATTTTTTCACTGGATTATTTGTTTTCTGGGTGTGGTTTTGATTAGTTCTTTAAGATTTTGGGTGCTAACCCTTTATCTGATATATCATTTGCAAATACCTTCTCCCATATTGTCAGCTACCTTTTAGTTCTGCTGATTGTTTGCTTTGCTGTGCAGAAGCTTTTTATTTTGATGATGTCCCAATAGTTCATTTTTGCTTTTGTTTCCCTTGCTCCCAAAGACGTGTTGAGTAAGAAGTTGCTATGGCCAAGGTCAAAGAAGTTTTTGTCTGCTTTCTCCTCCAGGATTTTGATGGCTTCCTGTCTTATGTTTAGGTCTTTCATCCATTTTGAGTTTATTTTTGTGTATGGTGTAAGAAAGTCCAGGTTCATTTTTCTGCATGTCCCTGTCCAGTTTTCCCAACACCATTTGCTGAGGAGAGTATCTTTATTCCATTGGATATTCCTTCCTGCTTTGTCAAAGATTAGTTGGCCATAAGTTTGTGGGTCCATTTCCGGGTTCTCTATTCTGTTCCATTGATCTGAGTGTCTGTTTTTGTGCCAATACCATAATGTCTTGATAATTACAGCTTTGTAATACATCTTGAAGTCCAGGATTATGATGCCTCCAGCTTTGGTTTTCTTTTTCAGGATTGCTTTGACCATTTGGGGTCTTTTCTTGTTCCATACAAATTTTAGAATTGTTTGTTTTAGCTCTATGAAGAATGCTGGTGTTATTTTGATAGGGATTGCAATGAATATGTAGATTGCTTTGGGTAGTATTGACATTTTTAAGAGTATTTGTTTTTCTAATCCATAAGCATAGAATATTTTTCCAATTTTTGTGTCTTCTTCAATTTCTTTCATAAGCTTTCTCTAGTTTCAGTGTATAGGTTTTTTACCTCTTTGGTTAGGTTTATTCCTGGGTGTTTTATGGGTTTTGGTGCAATTGTAAATGGGATCAATTCCTTGATTTCTCTTTCTGTCACTTCATTATTGGTGCATAGGAGTGCATCCAATTTCTATGCATTGATTTTATATCCTGCGAATTTGCTGAATTCATGATCAGTCCTAGGAGTTTTTTGTGCAATCTTTTGGGTTTTCTATATAGAGTATCGTGTCATCTGCCAAGAGTGAAAGTTTGGCCTCCTTTTGGCTGATTTGAATGCCTTTTATTTCTTTGTGTTGTCTATTTGCTGACACTGGGACTTCCAATACTATGTTGAATAACAGTGGTGAGAGTGGACATCTGTGTTGTGTTCCTGACCTTAGAGGGAAAGCTCTTAGTTTTTCCCCATTGAGGATGATATAAGCAGTGGGTCTTTCATGTATGGCTTTTATGATCTTGAGGTATGATCCTTTATCCCTACTTTCTTGAGGGTTTTTATCAAGAAGGGATGCTGTATTTTGTCAAATACTTTCTCTGCATCTATTGAGAAGATCATGTGGTGCTTGTCCTATCTTTTGTTGATAATGTGTATCACATTGATTGTTTTGCAGATACTGAACTAGTCCTGCATCCTAGGTATAAATCCCACTTGGTTGTGGTGAATTGTTGATATGGTTGGCTAGTATCTTGTTGAGGATTTTCACATCCATGTTCATCAGGGAAAATGGTCTGTAGTTCTCCTTTTTACTGGAGTGTTTGTCTGGTTTTGGAATCAAGGTAATAGTGGCTTCACAGGATGAATTTGGAAGTTCCTTCCATTTCTATTTTTTGTAATAGCTTCAAAAGAATAGGTGTTAACTCTTCTTTAAATGTTTGGTAGAATTCCCCTGGAAAGCCATCCAGCTCTGGAGTCTTGTTTTTTTGGGAGAGTTTTGATTACTAATTCGATTTCTTTACTGGTTATGGGTCTGTTCAAATTTTCTATTTCTTCTTGTTTCAATCTTTGTAGTTTATATGTTTCTAGGAATTTGTCATTTGCTTCCATAATGCCCATTTTATTGGCATATAATTGCTCATAATATTCTCTTATTTTTTTATTTCTGCTGTTTTGGTTGGGATTCTTAATTTTATTATTTGGACCCTTTCCTTTTTCTTTTGGACCAAACTGGCTATGGGTTTATCAATTTTGTTATTTCTTTCAAAGAACCAGATCCTGGTTGCATTGATCTGTTCTACTGCTTGTTTGGTTTTGATAGCATTGATTTCTGCTCTAACTTTATTACTTCCTGTCTTCTGCTGGTTTTGGGTTTTATTTGCTGTTCTTTTTCCAGCTCTTTAAGGTGTAAAGTTAGGTTGTGTATCTGAGACCTTTCTTCCTTCTTTAGGAAGGCCTGGATTGCTATATACTTCCCTCTTATGACCGCCTTTACTGCGTCCCAGAGGTTTTGAGGTGTGGTATTATCATTTTCTTTGGCTTCCATGTGCTTTTTAATTTCTTCTTTAACTTCTTGGTTAGCCCATTCATTCTTTTTTTTTAAACAGATTTTTTTTTTTCAACATTTATTTATTTTTGGGACAGAGAGAGACAGAGCATGAACGGGGGAGGGGCAGAGAGAGAGGGAGACACAGAATCGGGAACAGGCTCCAGGCTCTGAGCCATCAGCCCAGAGCCCGACGCGGGGCTCGAACTCACGGACCGCGAGATCGTGACCTGGCTGAAGTCGGACGCCCAACCGACTGCGCCACCCAGGCGCCCCAAAGCCCATTCATTCTTTAGTAAGATGTTCTTTAGTCTCCTATTATTTCTTACTTTTCCAAATTTGTTTTCTTGTGGTTGATTTCGAGCTTCATAGTGTTGTGGTCTGAAAATGTGCACAGTAGGATCTAGATCTTATTGTACTTGTTGAGGGCTGATTTGTGTCCCAGTATGTAATCTATTCTAGAGAATGTTCCATATGCACTGGAGAAGAATGTGTGTTCTGTGCTTTACGATGAAGTGTTGTGAATATATCTGTTAAGTCCATTGGGTCCAGTGTGTCATTCACAGCCATTGTTTCCTCGTTGATTTTCTGTTTAGATGATAGTCCCCTACTATTATGGTATTATTATCAATGAGTTTTTTTTTATGTTTGTGATTAATTGATTTATATATTTGGGTCTTCCACGTTTGGAGCATAGATCCTCTTGGTCGATAGAACCCTTAATTATGATATAATGCCATTCTTCATCTCTTGTTACAGTCTTTATTTTAAAGTCTAGATTGTCTGATATAAACATGGCTACTCTGTCTTTCTTTTGTCAACCATTAACATGATAGATGGTTCTCCATCCCCTTACTTTCGATCTGAAGGTGTCTTTAGGTCTAAAATGGGTCTCTTGTAAACAGCATATAGATGGATTGTGGTTTCTTATCCATTCTATTACCCCTATATCTTTTGATTGGAGCGTTTGGTCCATTGATATTTATAGTGAGTACTGAAAGATAGGAATTTTGGTCTTTTTTTTTTTTTCATCTTTTCTCCCCTCAGAGAGTTCCCCTTAAAATTTCTCGCATGGCTGGTTTAGTGATCACGTACTCCTTTACTTTTTGCTTGTCTGGGAAACTTTTTCTCTCTTCTTCTATTTTGCATGACAGCCTTACTGGATAAAGAATTCTTGGCTGCATATTTTTCCAATTCAGCACATTTAGTGTATTTTGCCACTACTTTCTGGCCTGCCAAGTTTTTGTGCATAGGTTTGCTGTGAAACTAATCTGTCTTCCCTTGTAGGTTAAGGACTTTTTTTCCCTTGATGCTTTCATGATTCTTTCCTTGCTTATTTTGTGAATTTGGACTATAGTATGCCTTGTTGATGTTTGGTTTTTGTTGAATCTAATGGGAGTTCTCTGTGCTTTCTGGATTTTGATGTCTGTGTCTTTCCTCAGGTTAGGAAAGTTTTCTGCTATCATTTGCTTACATACATCTCTTACCCTTTTCTCTCGCTTCATCATCTGGGACCTCTATGATTCTGATGTTATTCCTTTTTAATGAATCACTGAATTCTCTAGTTCTTATAGTGTGTTCTTTTGCCTTAGTTTCCCTCTTTTTTTTCTGCTTCATTATTCTCTATGTTTGTCCTCTATATCACTGATTCGCTGCTCTACTTCATCCATCCTTGCCGTCATGGCATCTATTTGAGATTGCAGCTCAGTTAAAGCATTTTTAATTTTGTCTTGACTTGATTTTACTTTTACATTTTACTTGATTTTACTTTATCTACACAGAAAGAAATTCTATGCTTTTATGAACCCCAGATAGTATTCTTATTATTGTAATTCTAAATTCTGGTTCACATACCTTTTTTGCTTGTATCTGTATTGATTAAAGCCCTGCTTGTCATTTCTTCCTGTTCTTCCTTTTGGGGTGAATTCCTTCATTTCATCATTTTGAAAGAAGAAAAATTATTAATAATATAAAAAAATTAAAATTAAAAAATAAAAATTAAAAAATTAATAACAACACAAAAATCAAATAAAGGATGCTAGCTCCTAGGTCTGTTTTGGTCTGATAGTTGAAACAAGTTTGAGAGAATAGACAAAAAAAGGGAAAGAAAAGAAAAAAGAAAGCATTTGAAAATAAAAAAAATGAATACAATAAAAGAATAAAATGAAAAAAAGTAAAATAGGATTTTAAAAATTTACAAAAAGAGTAAAAAATATAGTAGAAAAAATTAAAGAAAAATCTTTTTTATAAAAAGGAAAATAAAAATAAATTTTTTCTCTTTCTATATTCAAGAATAAAGAAAGAAAACGAAAAAAATTTGAATAGATGGACGAGCAAACAGAATGAAATACTATTGAAATTACATCCAGTTTCCCCTAGAAGTCAAACTATGAAGCACTTTATAGTCCATAAACTAAGCAGGCAAAGAGACTTGCAGTGTTCCTCTAGTGCATGCTTTGCCCGTTCTCCACTAGATGGTGCTGGTTAGTTACTGGGGTGGATCGTTGTGCAGCATGTAGCTGTGTATGTGCATGCATGGGAAGAGTGAAAATGTTGTCACCCAGTTACCTAGTGTCTTGTATCAGAACTCTGTGCTCTTGCCCACTGGCAATCAACACTCTCCTTTGTCTCCTGCTACCATCCACTCCCCTCTTCTACACTGACCTAGCCTCAGCCTGCCAGGCACCTCCTTCCTGAGTCTTATCTTAGATGGGGCTGTGTTTCCAAACCCCTCACTTCTGAAGGTCCTACAGGTTTCAACCACTCAGATCCTCTGGAGGAGAGTCTTGGAGAGCAATGGCTGGGTGCTGGCCTGAACCCTGGAGCATTCACACTGCACTGCTGCAGATGCCCAGAGACAGCAGGTTAGGTGCCAGCCCATCCCAGAAAAAATTCACATGATCTTGTAGCAGCAGTGTTTCAAGGATTATGATAAACAACAACACACATCTGGCGCCAGGCTTCTGTGTTAACATCCTTGTTCCAACACCAGTGAATGTGGCTGTTCTCTGGGGTCTGCTGGGACCTTTGCCTGGGGGGAGGCCACACATTCTCTACCAAATTTCCTCACAGCAGGTAAACTGCCTCTTTCCATGTGGGCTGAGGACCCCTTGGACCTCACTGTTTGCTTCTGGGGATTTGCCCTTCCACCAGAGCACTGCTATGTATTGAGTTGTGGAGTTTCAGACTTTGAGCTTCCCCTGTTTGTAGTGTCTTAATGGTATTTAAACCCTATCCCTTCTCTTTTCTCACTGTTATTGTTCAGTCCCTTGTAGTTCCTTTCTCCTTTTTTTTTTTTTTTTTTTTGTTTAGTCCACTCTTTCTCTCCAGCTTCTTTTGGCAGGGAATGCTTTTCCTGTCCTCTCCCCACTGTCTCTGTCCTCTCCCCACAAGCAAAAACATCTCCCTACCCTCCATGGCTTCCCTTTCCCCAACTTCACCTCTCCACACTGTGTATCTACTGAGTCCTGTGGTTCAGGTTGTGCAGATTGTTGTGTTGATCCTCAAATCAGTTTTCAAGGTGTGCAAGATGGTTTGGCATTGATTTAGCTGGATTTCAGGGACAAGAGAGAGGTAAAAAAAAAAAAAGTTTCATGCTACTCCGCCATCTTGGCCCCTCCCTCTTAATGTATATTTTTTAAGAAGGAAGATTCTTTTTTTTTTTTTTTTTTTTAAAGATTCATGATTTTTTTTTTAATTTTTTTTTCAATGTTTATTTATTTTTGGGACAGAGAGAGACAGAGGATGAACGGGGGAGGGGCAGAGAGAGAGGGAGACACAGAATCGGAAACAGGCTCCAGGCTCTGAGCCATCAGCCCAGAGCCTGATGCGGGGCTCGAACTCCGGGACCATGAGATCGTGACCTGGCTGAAGTCGGACGCTTAACCGACTGCGCCACCCAGGCGCCCCAAGAAGGAAGATTCTTAATAATCACAGTGTACAGTGAGTGCACGTGTATGTATACTTGAAAGTCATATGAGCACCAACATGATGTTTTCTCTACCAGTAGGCTGACAATTTCATCATATTTTTCACTCTATTGTTTAGGATTATTTCCAGAATCAGTATGGGTGCCTCACAGCAAAGTGATATCCTTATTTTATAGTCATGCAATCAGAACCATCAGCCTTGCAAAAAATATTAAAAAGAGTCAGGCGAATGAATTAATTAGGGTTATCCATTCCTGATAAAAGGTTTGTAAACTATTTCTTTGAATAATAAATCTGTTCATTTAAGTTATCATTAGAATTGGGAATAAAATAGAGGATCATATCAGTGGCACTGTCTAACTTGGCTAGTTTTTAAATCTGTAGTGAAAAACAAACTTTCCTGAAACTAACTTCTGTATTTGAAATTTTAGATCAGTGAAGATTTTTTTTGAAGGAATAAAAGAGTAATAGTCATTTATTGGAAAAGCATGCTATTCTTTACAGCTTGTTTACATAAAATAAAATTATTCAGTATGGACTTATTTTCCCCAAGGTAATTTCTTCTGAGTTTGTGTCGTTAGAATTAAATATTTGCTAGATCCTGAGAACTAATATACAATCTGTAATGATCCCATTGTGGGTCCACAAGACATTTTTTTTAGATGATAAACATTTCTTATTTTTTTCATTCATTCATTCATTCATTCATTCATTCATTCATTCAGTTATGTATTCATTACTGAGCTCCTACTGTGAATCAGATATTTTTGTTGAATACTTGTGATATAAATGAAAAAGATAATATTTTTGAATTCTTTGTCCCTGTATGATCACCAAGCTCCTGAAAGTAGGAAAAGGAACTGAAATGATCATTGAAAAAAGAAGAGAATAGAATTGCTAAAAAAATACATAGTACTGGGGTGCCTGTGTGGCACAATTGGTTAAGGGTCCAACTCTTGATTTCAGCTCAGGTCATGATCTCAGAGTCATGAGACTGAGCCCCTCACTGAACTCCATGCTGAGTGTGGATCTTGCTCAGGATTCTCTCTCCTTCTCTCTCTGCCCCTTCCCCACTCTTTAAAAAGAAAATTAGAAAAATACATTGAAATTAAGTTGACACCAAGTAATAACAACATCTACATTCATTGCTATCAATAAGGCTTATGGAGATATAGCAATAGACAGTTTGTTTATTATTTGATGAATAAAAACCATGATTTTTTGGAAAATTGTCTTGGCTGACAATTATTGTTTGTTCTCATACTTTAAGTCCACTGTATAAAATTAGCCATATTGATTTCTCAAAAGCTCCTTTAAAATTTATTTATACTGAATGCTTCTATTAGTGCACCTTCTCTTTTTGCCCTCTAATCTGCCATGACTCCAGAAAAGCATCAACAAAATAAACCAAGAAAAGAACAGATAGGCAATATCCCTTGTCTGGACTCATTTTCGTGTAGGAAATCATAACCAGGTCATTGTTTTCTGTTTCAGAATTTCTTACAAAGATGCATTCACTGTGTGAAATTATTTCTTCATGATTTTGAACCTAAGACAAAAAGCAGCTTTCAATTCCTGATTATAGCTTCTCAAAATGTACAGTATAATTAATGTTGAAAGAGCGATTATATTCCAAGTCCTTATTTCACACCATTCAAACTTTCTCTTGTTTTTAACTTTGGGAATTTTAGTCACATTTTCAGAACAAGGTAAATTTTGTGAGAGACAGTGAGAAATAAAGGGCAGGTGTACTGTAATTGGTACAAATGCATATGAGAATATTTTACACACATTATACTTATGCTTAAATTTTGAGTAGCTAAAAGAGTCTCACTCTTTGATGTTCAACAATTCAGAGAGGCATCCTGTGTTCATTTTATCTAAATAATTTCCTTCTACTCCATCCCTTCTTTCAGTATTAGTGCAGACAGGTTATTTCATTCATATATATCATTACACACTATTTGCTCACTTACTTAGTCTGGGTCCTTCTACTTGGAAAACTATCTTCATGAGACAGGAGCCTCTTCTGTTTTGACATACAACAGACATTGAAAATCTATGTTTTGAATAAGTAAATGGATGAACAAATAAATAAATTACTCTACTACTGACTTAAAGAATAGAATGGACACAATTTGAGGTATTTAATAATAGTTTAAAAAATTATCAATCACAGGCAGGTCATATAATTTTCGTTTTGTTTGTTTCAAAAAGATGTTTGGCAAAGCTGCTTTTCGAATAATCTTAAAATTAATAACTATTTTTAGACTCTAGGTATGGGAAGCTTGCATTTCAAATCCTGCATACTGTTTTCTAGTTGCTTTTCCCGGTGTTAAATGGTGTATATTTGTTGTCTAGTTGTGGTCACTTGTTTGTGTGGTTCTGGGGAAATAGTTTCAACTAAAGCCACTATTCAAGCTAGGTGTGTGTTGTAAATATGTTTTAACACAGTATTTGTCCTGACCATTCATCCCAAGATAACTTAGAGAGCTAGAAGTTGGTCTTTTATTCATTGTTGCTTTTCAACTCCATCAACAGTGTATGTCATATAGTAGGTATTCAACAAATAATTATTGATTGAATTAGTAGGTAATAGTTCCATAGGTGTAAATGAGGCAGTGATCATGACATGGAAGCCAGAACTAGACAATACATTGGAAAACTTTTCAGAGAACAGCCTCTAGACAGGCAAAATAAGATTTGAGGATTATATAATTACCCAGGTTAGGAAAAATAATGAGGGAAAAAATCCAGGTAGGTAAGAGGTGAAAGTCAGACTGACATTTGTGGTCAAGACAGTAAAAATCTGAATTCCAACAGATAGAAAAATCAGATGTAGGAGCCAGTAAGTAGAGAACAGTAATATGAATTTGAGTCTGAAATACCATCTGTTTTGGTGATCAACTCTTACAACAGTTACATGCTGAGGACATGGGTATTTGTTGACAGATAAGTGTGGATAAAATGAGAGATCTGGACTAGAGTAGGTAAAAGAGTAATTCTCAAAGGTGGATTTCAGCACAGTGACTGTGTTTGCATAAAGATTCCCAAGAATTGATTGGGGAAGTTTAGGTAAAATAAAAATGATTATTTCTGACTTTGACACACTTATATTAATACTACTTATGTTTTCTTGTATGCCATATTCCTTATAGTGAATAACTGTTAAACATGGGCATAAACCCATGTAGAATTAACAAATGAATCTCAGGTTAATAACAATGTGTGTTAGGATGCTTAAATAGTTTTCTTATCCCTTTGAGTTCACTGGGGAGAGAGAGATAGAAGAGATGAATCACATTTAAGAAGAGGGGCTTTTGGTTGCCCAGCTGAGGTGGACATAATATCAAGAAAATGGTGACTGAGGGTGCACTGGTGTGTGTTTCCTCACTCAGATCTCCTCTACTTAGCCAAAAAGTGACCCCAGACAGTTTTTAAACGTCCCTAAGTCTTCTGGAATCTTTCTACCTAAAGACATTTTTTTACCTAAGGAGCATGCCCAGGCTGGGCATTGGGTAGGTGGGAAGTGCAGGGAGTTGAAAATGGAGAACAGGAGTTGAAGAATAAGTATCTCATGTTCTGCCTTCAGTGGGTCAGTTCTGTGGCATGTTTTACATTGTCTCTGAGTGTATACTGCAGAGTTGGTTTCCATGGTAACTTTTCATCAACACAGCTTTTATTGGTTTTCTTCTCTTTTTGTCTCATCCCTTTACCTTCTCACTGTGCTTTCTGAGATTATATGCCAAAAAGCTACTTGCATCCTGATTCCCATCCTGGTCTGTCTGGGGGGAACTAAAACTAAATAGTAACTACTTAATGGAAAGAACAAAGCAATGTTGAACTGTATCAATACCATATATACCATATATATTCATAATCCTCTAATAATCCAAACTTTTCTTATTGATTATGCATTATACTTGAGAATCCTTTCAAATGTTGATACTATGCATGTGAAATTACCCATTATAATCACAATCACTGAAGGTTTATCAATCCATCAGATTTTACGTATGTCCAAGTTAGTATGTTCAGTGTTAGGAATACTACTCATTTCAAAAGAGCAAACATTGTGCTTTGTAATTTGAAATTTAGGTATGTATAATTCAATAAATATATGTATTTCTAGGTAATAAATTGCTTCTATGAGATTGACAGTTGCCTAAGTTTTATACAATTCTGACTTAATATGTAAATATGTAACAGTTTGTGACCACACAAATTTTAATCCTTGCATGGTCGTCCTTTATAAACTGGTTCTGAAACAAACATTCACTTAATTAGATTATGAGTCTTGATGAGGTAAACTTAAAAAAACTAACACAATACTTTAAAAATTTTCAAAACAGGAGGGACATCTGGATGGCTCAGTCATTTGAACATCTGACTCTTGATTTTGGTTCAGGTCATGATCCCAGGGTTGTGGGATTGAGCTCCCCATTGGGCTCTGTGCTGTGTGGAGACTGCTTAAGATTCTCTCTCTCCCCCTCTGCCCCTCTCCCCCTTTTGAGTGTGTGTGCTCTCTTTTTCTCTAAAAAAATAAATTTCAAAACATGACTAATGGATTTTCAATTTCTTAATGTATACTTCATGGTATTCTTATAATTTCTCTCAAAAGTAATAATGTATAGATTGCTACTATTTTCTTCTTTTACAATATAATTATTTTGTATTAATGGGGACAAAGGATCTTATTTGTGAAATGGACAAATTGGAAATTCTAATAAAAATGAATATCTATAATATTTGAAGAGTTGTAGATAACAATAGCTACACTTTTCAAGTTCAAGGACCCCTTCCAATAATGACAATAATAAAAAGAGTAGTTTCAGTTTTTGATTGTTGGGGGAGGAGAGCGAAGTCTACTATAAATTTAGTAACTTATTTAAAATATTATTTTTTATAAGACAATCATTATTTTAGCCCTCAGTTTTTTTTAAAAAATAGTACTTGGCAGTAACTTCCAGTGGTCTGGGAAATGTTACTCTAATCTAATTATAAAATACACAGCATATAAGAATTACTTGTGGCAATTTTAAAAAGGACAGAGACTTGAGGCACCTGGGTGGCTCAGTCAGTTAAGTGTCCGACTTTGGCTTAGGTCATGATCTCACTGTTCGTGATTTTGGGCCCCCAATCAGGCTGTGTGCTGACAGCTAAGGGCCTGGAGCCCTTCAGATTCTGTGTCTCCCTCTCTCTCTGCCCCTCCCCCACTTGCACTCTGTCTTTGTCAAAAGTAAATAAATATTCAAATTTTTTTTTTTTAATTTTTTTTTCAACGTTTATTTATTTTTGGGACAGAGAGAGACAGAGCATGAACGGGGGAGGGGCAGAGAGAGAGGGAGACACAGAATCAGAAACAGCCTCCAGGCTCTGAGCCATCAGGCCAGAGCCCAACGCGGGGCTCGAACTCACAGACCGCGAGATCGTGACCTGGCTGAAGTCGGACGCTTAACCGACTGCGCCACCCAGGCGCCCCAACATTCAAATTTTTTTTTAAAAAGGACAGAGTCTTCTACCCCACACACATAGAAACTAAGGTCTCTGCTTGTGGAGCTCTAATATGTATATGTTAACCATTTTAGGTTAGCCACCAGATCTAACACTGGTATTCAGACTAGTAATTTGTACCCAGTAGAGAACTCTTTGGTTTTTGCTAATATATAAATACCCTCTCTCCATTTTTAACAAATGCCAGCTCCCTGGTCTAAAGGTTTAACCAATTTCCTGGGAATATTATTCCACAATAAATTGAAAATATCATTAATCATAAATTCCTTTCACCAGTCTCACATTACAGTCATGTCAAAGTTGTAATGGTCAATGGATAATAGAGCTCCAAGTTTAAGTACCGTGATCATTCTACTTCAACAGAGCTTAAGGCAGCTAAAGATGTATTGGAGATATGTTTTAGGCTAATCCTTTGGGCTTTTCTCTAAGAAGGAAAAATTTTGATTTCTTTGAGAATTAGGTCAGAGCTTAGGAAAGAAGTCTGGTTACAAATACAGATGTGAGAATCATCAATATCTGGTTGAAGTTGTGGAGAGGTAATGCTTATGAAGGATTAAAAGAGTAGTGAACCAAGAGTAAAGTCTTGAGAAATCTTGGGGGAATTTCAACACTTAAGGACTGGGAAGAAGTAGAGGATACAGAAAATGAATAGAGTGGGTGGTATGGCATCAGGGGGGAATGCTGTGATAGTAGCTAGTAGGGAAGTGAATTTTAAGAAATAAAACATAGCATGAATATTCATATTGAAAATATGTATGAAAAAAGGATGAAAAGAAGACTGAGATTTGGCAAATAGTTTGATAACATTAAAAGTAGTTTCAGTGGAGTTGGCAGGGCAAGTAAACAGTAAAAAAAAAAAATCATGGATTAAACAGTGACGGGGGGTGGGGAGGATAAAGAGGGAAGAAAGTAAGCATTGACACTTGTTTCAAGAACTTTTCCTGTGAAGGTTAAGACGGGAGAGGATGGTGTATCGAGGAGTGGTTGTTGGTTTTGAAATCATTTCTTGTTAGTTTTGGAGATACTTAAATAAATGTGGTAGTGAAGGAATTAAGAGCAAGTACCCTAAAGCTAGACACAAGAGTTTGAATTCTGGTTCTGCCATTTATGAGTGCTTTGGATACTTAGGTCATTGGTAGCTACCTTTTCTTTCTTTCTGATGTGCACTGAGGCCATATATTTTCTTCTAAATATGGTTTTAGCTTCATTCTCTAAATTTCGCTCTGTCAGCTGTGTTTTTCTTTATTGTGTACATAATGATGTTTAAAAATTTACATTGAGATTTCTTCTTTGATTCAAGATCTTTTTGGAAGTATGTTTCTTTATTTCCAAATATTTGGAGATTTTTCTACCTTTTAGATGTGTATTTTTAAAATTAAAAATTTTCTCTGAGGGATATTAATACTTTAAAATATGTTGAGTCATGCTTTCTGGTACAGCACACAATTTTGGTAAATGTTCCACACGATTTGGAAAGAATATATATTCAGTAGTTATTGAATGCATGTAAATTAGCTCAAGTTATTTCTTTTTTGTGTTTGCTAATGAAAAATTCTCTCACTTTTTTGTCTTAAAATGTCTTAATTGCTCTGTTGATGGACACTTTTCGTGGTGTATGAAATTTTAACATCTTTTGGCATGTTAAATCTCCTCATTGTTTTCTGCCTTCCATCATATCTGTTGGAAAGTCAGCAGAGAATGTCTTGAATACTAAAATTTTGAAAGCCTTGGTTCATCTCCAATGTCTTTGGCCAGTTGTGATTTCAGTATTTCCATATTATTTTATGGGTTTATTGGCTGGAGAATTGGTTGGTTGACTATAAGCTGCTCTATCATAAATGGAAGTGGGATTGTATTTTTTTTATAAGTCTTAGCATGTTTGTAGTATTCCCTACATGTGTATGGATTGAAACAGGACATTGGTGTAAGTTTGGGAAGAGAAACATCATGGTAGAAAATATTCTACCTATGAAATAAATTTATGGTTCAAAATAAAGTAAACTCAATAAGAAATGATTTTGATCACTTGGAGGAATACAAGAAGAGAACATTTATTTGTCTTTGGTGCTAGGAGCGTTCTCCTTCAAGGTGCCCAGAAGCCCGATATTTTACACATAGAGAAAAAAATGTAATGTTCATACAAAATGTGGCCTTACAGTGAGAAAGCTAATGTTAAATATAGTTTATTGGCTTTAGAATTTTATAATCAACCTATAGCCAAAGCATGATTGAAATATGTTATGGTTTAAAATTTCATTTAAATACAAACAACATGGACAATGTTAAAATCAAAAGTAAAGTATAATTTTCAGAAGGAGAAAAATAAAGGGAAAATGTGAGGAAGGAAGGTACCATATCCTCATTTTACATAGCAAGAAGTCAAAGGACGCTGGGATTAAAAAAAAGTCTATAAGCATTATTAAATTTACCAAGTTACTTAATTAAAAAAATGAAGATAATTGTCTAGGAAATATTTCGGGATAAGATGAGGAAGAGTAGATGATCTCAACCCTTATGTTTAATAGCAGGAATTAATTAGATATTATATGAAGTTAATAAAATAAGAATGGCATAAATGTCTTGTTTAAATTCACACAGTAGTCATGTAAGGAATTCAAACCAAAAACAATTAGAAGGGGTTTACTCTGAAAGATGGGGTGGGATGAAGAGGAAATAAGGTAGCCAAAATTTGCTCCTTCACATAAATTCTGGTTATTTTATCATCTTGTGCATGCAACTTAAAGGCTTTTATAACAATGTTTTCTGAAAACACCAAACCTTTCTGATGTGACGATTTCAGTAAACCAAGCTAAAAACTATCCCATTTTAAGAGCAAGCTTGAGCCAAAAAGGATGCCAAGATTGGAACAAAGTAGAGACTAAGGAAGGACAAGTTTCTTTGTGCCTCTGACAGAAGGGCTACCTGAGGTAAGAATGAGAACCAGTGAAAGGATAAGAGACTTCTGGAAAGACAAAAACATACACTAACTTGTCAAAAAACTCATAAAGTAAAGATATAACTCCTTTTAACCTCTTTAGGTTGTTAGGGTTTGTTTCTTTGAATGAGGTTCAGTGTAGGCTTGAGTTTACAAAGAATTGTTGGTTGTATTTTGAATGCACCTAAGATTTTATTATGAAAATATATTTTTTTAAATTTCTCTGTTAATTCATAGTGTCATCATTTTTAACCAAGTGATTTTTCTCTTTAAATTCCTTTATTCTCTGAACTTCCCTTTCTGTTTCAAGTCCATATCATGTTCCATTGCCAAATATGTCCTAGTAAAATAACTCTTTCATCATAGTAATTCCTTGTTCAGGAATTAAAAATGACTTTGTATGACATAATGAATTCAAAAGCATTATAATATGAATTGTTGCTATTAGTGAATTACATGGAGACAATAGCTATAAACTAAGGATGTCTTGGACAGCCTGGGTGGGATATATGGTTACCTTCACTTTTAATCTTTGACTATCTGCAAGGATTAGATGTCTTTTTTTTCTTTTGTCAATGGCTTTTCTCCTGGGTTGGAATTCATCCTTTTAATCTTTTCTCTCTCTTTTCAAATCCATACTAATTTTCAAGAATAAGAAGTTCTCCCTAAAGCTTTTCTATTTGGTTCACACCTCTCTTCTTAAAACTTTCATCTCTGCTGCAACATATAGTAGTTCATTAAAGAAGTCTTATAGTGCTTTCCCACTGTTTTATAGAAATGATTCCTGCTTTCCCAGAATCATAAAGTCCTTGACAACAAAGGTTGTTAAATTCTGTCTCTGTCAGGGCCCCAGAAAGAAGCAGTCAGCAGCCTGTAATGAGATATTTTAAGATATTTTAATGAAGGGACTCTTTGCAAAGGTGTAGACAAGAAACTCTATGCATGACACTGCATCCTGGGACTTTCAACAAAGGGTACTGTATCCCATGGTGGGTCTGATGGACAAGTAGAGGGAGCTGCTCCCAGAATGCAGACGGAGAGGGTTGTCAGACAGTAACTGTGGCTGGCACAGGAACACAGACACTAGGAAAGAGACCACATTACTAAGTACCCTGACCTTATTCATCTTCATAACTCCATGATGCTATTTCCACCCCACTCCCCCAACACTGGTGAGCTGCTACTTGGAGTGATCAACTGGCCAGTCCTATAAGCCTGGTATAACAGGGAGGTTACTGATACCCCACAGCTATGAAGTGAACCATCAGAAGTGGTGCTCAGCCACGCTTATCCCTTAACTTACCAGTTCCTTTCCATTTTGGAAAGGGGTTTTATAATATTTTTCACATCAAAAAGCAGAATATAGGACTCAAGCTGATAATCCATAAATACCTGCTGACAGATTTTTGATATCATATCAACTTTTGACATTTTATGATTTTATTTTATTTTTTAAAAAATTTTAAATGTTTATTTATTTTTGAGAGAGAGGGAGAGACAGCGTGAGCAGGGGAGGGGCAGAGAGAGAGGAAGACATAGAATACGAAGCAGGCTCCAGGCTCAGAGCTGACAGCACAGAGCCTGACGTGGGACTCGAACTCACGAACTGCAAGGTCATGACCTGAGCGGAAGTTGGATGCTCAGCCGGCTAAGCCGCACAAGCACCCCGATATTTTATGATTTTAAAACATTACTTGGAATTTTAATTTTATTAATCCCTTTTATACAAAAACAAAAAACTGAGTAATTTCCCAGCTCTCACAATTAATATTTTAATACTAAACATAAAATAACAAATTCACCTTTAGAGTTATTTATTTCTTGTTTCTTCCCACTGTTCATTGGTCTATTTGGGGAAAAAAATATGCTCAGTGTTAATATACACTCTAGGGTTTACAGATCACTTTAATATATATCACCTTTTGCATCTTTGGCTCTTGTCTTTGAGTTCACTACAAACAATTCTCTTTAAACATATTTTGTATTATTTTTAAGTTATTTTTTCTACACTGGTGTAATTTCTGTTGATGATAAATATGAGGCTAATGTCTTACAGATTTCACTCCCTTCTTCATTGGCTCCACAGATTATTCTTGGCCTCCAGAAAGGTGTGGAAGCTTTTTGAAAGATGCATTTGTTTAAAGCATCTCTATAGTTTTAATTCATCTTCCTTTTTCTTGTGTCACTTTTTATTTACACATTTTATAGTTAGTATCTGTGAAAGCAAACTTGCTTATAGTCTTTCAATGCCAGCCACATTTTATGAAAAATTTTTACTCACAAGGAAGGTTAAAAGGCACGAAGATTTATTCTCTTCTGCTCTTTGCATCATGTACATGAGGTTAGCATGCTGCTTTATCCCAGTCTGAAGTAACAGACTTGATATAGCTTGATGCTTGGTTCATTTTAAATAGATATTCTATTTAATAGCAATGTTGAGAAACTCCTGCCAAGTTTAATAGGCATACATGCTTTCAGGTAAATAGAGCTCATAACTTTACAGCCAAGAACAGCAGGGGTTGAGTCAACTAAATTTTTTATTATAGTCATTTAGAAATTCATTTAAATATTGCTCATCAGCATCTATTGATCTCAACATTTTTCATACAGCTGGAGAGGCTGGTATACATGCAAACCTAATGTATTAGAATCTATCAGATTGTTCATGAAAATTTCCTGGTACAATGTGCTGATTTCATTCTATGATTTGTTTTAGGCTGTAGCAGTACTGAAGTAAATTCCATTTTAACTTAGACTGATGCATCTTGTTTAGTTCTAGTTACTTGGAGCTGATTGGTGTAATGAATTTCTCCCTTATTGATCCACAAGTTAATCATTTCAAAGTCAATAAGTTTATGTGCATAATAATACAAATACACATTTCTGTTGTTTCTAGTTCAGTACATTCTTGCAGAAAGAAGTGGTTTTGCTGCTTAATGAATGAACATCACTGCTTAGAACTAAGAATATGGTAAATGTTCATCTTCACTGGGTTAATGAATAATATTAAACCAGCTTAATCTGGCATGTTTATATTCTGTGATACAAATATAAATTTGGGGATATATCCTGTCTTATGTTGCTCAAAAACGTTGCATTTTCTACGATTTTTCATGTGAAAGAGTGTGATAATTTTTAGTGCTCTCTATGAATTTATGAATATTTGGCATGTATACAATTCATACAGTGTTCTTTTCCACCCAGAAAGAAAAGAAACTTTGCCCTCCTAAACCCTCATGACCAGTCATAAACTTCAATGTTTCAAAGAAACATATTTCAAAGAAAACATAGAAATACCTGCTGGACTTTATAGATGTCATTGATTACAAATAGTATTATTTAAAAAAAAAACAAGCTGTGATTAATTTTTGGTGTTGGTGAAGAACCTACCTTCAATCTCTTTATAATAGCACTGAAATTTAATTTAATTAAAGGACAACATATTTAGGTCATTACAGATCCAGAGTCATTGGTCTGTTATGACATATTTGGCACTCTCTACCCTGTGTTATGATGTATGTTGAAGGTTGTGGAGCATTAAGTTTCATACCCATCCTAAAGCACTCTGGACCTCTTGATGAAGTTATGAAGACAAACTAGAAACAACTGCTTCAGTGGTATAAGGTTTATCATATTGCATTATAAATGACCATTTCCATGTCTATATATTACAAGACTCCAAAATTTTCAGAGGAATTCCTAGAAAGGATTTCTGTGTTTTTTTCTCCACTACTTATTTCTGAATTTAGCACAGTGCCCAGCACTGTACAAGTACTCAGTAAGTCATTCCTTACTGAAGGCTTGTTATAAAGTGCCTACCATAAGTGATACACAAGAAAGGTTATAGTGAGTAATATACAAACATACCACTTAACATAAACTAGTTGTTGAGATGGTGAATATGCAAAAAAGGCACACACTCTGAATGATTAGTTCCAAATACATGTGTCCTCTGTGGATCAGTCAGATAGAGACCTACCTCACTTTAGGCTGGAAAAGGATTCACCATGGAGGAAGAATCTGAGCAGATTGCTTAAGAATAGTTTGTACCTACCATTAGCTCCATGTTGCTTAAGCACAGGAATTTTATGATTATTTGTGTATGTATTCCTACTGCCTACCACACTGGTAAAAAGTAGGTATTTCATGAATGTCTGCTGAAAGCCAGTTAGATGAAGATGGCAGGATGTATTTTATAGGTCAGAGCATGAGGTATACAGAGTTAGAAATTGCATGGTCTATTTAGGCAAGGAAGAGCTATTATGCCATCTAGCTATAGCATGAGGCAATTGTGGCTTGAAGAACAGTCCACAGATGGAGAATGCAGATTCTAGTCATGACAGCAAACTGTGGCTCTGTAAACTCAGGGAAACTCCTTCACCTCTCCAAGTCTCAAATGTTAATCCATAAAATGAGAAATAGTATGTCTAACACCAAGTTTGTTTTGAGAATTAAGGTACTATATATGTTACGGGCTGCATGTTTGTGTGTCCTTTGCAAACTTTATATCATGTAATCATAAAATGGTATTAGGATGTGGTGCTTTTGGATGCTATTAGTTACTAGGAATCATAAATGAAATTAGAGCCCTTATAAGAAGAGACAGGAGAGAGTTCTCTCTCTTTCTCAGTCTCTGTGTTTATGTCTCTCTCTCTCTCTTTCTCTTTCTCTCTGCCAGCACCTTGATCTTGGACTTTGCAGTCTTTAGAAATTTGAGAAATAAATGTTTGCTGTTTAAGCTATGTAGTCAGTGGTATTTTTGCATAGCAGCCTGAAATAAGACAGGTTGTCACAATGCCTAATTAGGTGCCTAGTATGGAAAGTTTGGTTTTTTTTTTTAATGTTTCATTTATTTATTTTGAGAGAGAAAGAGAGAGAAAGAGGCAGAGAAAGAGGGAGAGAGAGAATCCTAAGCAGGCTCTACACTGTCAGCACCGGGCCCAACACAGGGCTTAAACTCACGAACTGTGAGATTATGACTTGAGCCAAAATCAAGAGTCTGAACACATAACTGACCGAGCCATCCATGCACCTCAGTATGGGTAGTTCTTCTTCTTCTTTTTTAAAATATGAAACTTATTGTCAAATTGGTTTCCATACAACACCTCATCCCAACAGGAGCCCTCCTCAGTGCCCATCACCCATCCTCCCTTCCCTCCCACCCCCCATCAACCCTCAGTTTATTCTTAGTTTTTAAGAGTCTCTTATGGTTTGGCTCTGGGAAATTCTTAATCAAAAAAAAAAAAATAATGCAATATGAAAGTGGAGAAAGGATATTGAACCTATGTAGTATTTGGTTCTAGGATAGTTTTATGGTACTTAAAAATTGATCTACAGCTCTGCTGGGGGCCCCTCCAACAATGTGTTAGCACCATTAGAAAAAAAATCTTTATGTCTTATAAGAAGTGGGCTCCTGGTGTTCTTCCGGACATCATTATGATTTTGTTTCCCCAGGCTTGATTTACCATGAGACTGCACTTTTCCTTGATATCTAGGGTTCTATCAGCCAGCAGGAGTTTGGCAGTTTGGGTATGTGGCTCTGGGGGTCCTCACTGAAGACATACATGGTTGAAAGAATAACGGTTTTCTCTTCAACCTCTGGAACATATGGTAACTCCTGGACTTCACTCATGGAGTTCATGTGAAACTCACAGGCATGGCTTTAAGATATTCTATAATTATCAGATCATTGTGGCTATATCATTTGACACTGGATGAAATGTGCACTGCAGAGAAAGTCAACATGCTGGATGTTTTCCATGTGCCCCTGCGGATTTATGTTCTACCTGTCTCTACTCTGTACCATGACCTCACCTGGGCTTCCTTGACCTCTGGCTTTCAGTTGGGTTTTCCAATGGAATACAGTGTGGAGTGTTGACAGGTGGAGGAGAAAATAGACGTGGTATTTATTCCATCTGTTTTACCCCAAGAGGCTGAGAACTGTCTTTTTTCCCCCTATACTAAGGCCATGGCTCCTGTTCGGCAAACCCTCCACCCGAGTTCTGGTAACCCCTTTCTCTCCTTGCCCTTTCAAGCTCAGGTGTAGAATGGCTTACTGCTTTTATGGGGACTTGGGTCCTTCATCCTCTGTGTTAGTTTCCTTAACCCTGTTCAAATCTTTGTCAATTGTTCTTTCATTATCATTTTGAATAGTTAACTATTTTCTGAGTCCAAAGTTTGGATTCTGACCAATACCTATGCTTAATTAGTATCAATAACACTACTAAATAATATTAATACAGTATTCCTTGAGTAGTACTGTTTGGTAACAGGTTGCCCTCAACCTGGCAGACCCATCATCAGATTTGAGAGGGAAGCTTAGCTCTACTTGTATATATGCAATATTGAGTTTTGCATATTTTTCTTAATACCTGCTTATTACATATTAATACAATCTTAAAAGAGGTAGCATTTAGATTTTATTTACTCTTTACTTAGAGGAGCATATTTGAAAATGTTAAAAGTAATTGGAGGGATGCTGGAAATCAAATTTAATTACACATTGAAATGAGCAGCTAGCTGCCAGGTTTGGCATGAACAAATGTTTGTTCCAGATAAAAAGTAGATTTCTGTAGAGGTGTTAAGAAGATGTCACTCTGTGATCACCCATTTTCACAGTTTAAAGTTTTGCCTCAAGTTTTGGCTTTTTACTAAACTTGGTTCAAATGAAAAGCTTTTTCCTTTCAGCTTTTAGGTTTATGCTTGAAATATTACTATCTCTGTATATGTTTGCTTTATGTTTGATCTAGAAACACAGTGAGAGATGCATCATTAGGGTGTTAAGAGTACATTTATTAGTGAGTAAAAGATGGAATGAGGATGTTCTTGGATATTTATATTTGTTGACAAAAGCCACATGATGTGAATTTATATTGTATTCAAGATGAAGCCATCATTAAGCATGATTAGAATTTATGTGAAAATGAGACAGATAGAAGAAATAAATTGTTGGTTTGAGCAAAGTGTTATCTTTTTCTTTGAGGGAACATATTCCAATGCTTTTGTTTGTTATTCTCATTTCAGCAAGATGTATTCTTGAGTGACAGATGATTATTTGACAAAGAAATTTTGATTTTAAACAGAATGATCTAATACCACAATTTGAAGGCGATGGTATTTAATGTTCTATATTAAAGTATATATCATATTATTAAAAACATTATAGCTTCCCTCTCCTGTGTTGTCTTGGTCCATGCTGACAGCAAAAGGATAAATACAGTGCAACCAGGGTTCCTTTGGTAATACCATAAACATGACACATGTCATCCTATGATAAATTGGCTCTGTGTCTGTTCAATTTCAAATCAAAAGCTCTGGAGGCAGAAGTGTTAGGAAGCAGGCATAATTCTGGCATACAGAGGCCTCAGATGCACAAAATTAGTGTGCATGGAACAGATAACAGAGAAAGAGATCCACAGTGAGAGGAAGTTTGCACAGGTTTGTGGACTTCCTGGGGTTTAGGTAGTATTGGCAGATGTTAGGTGGGGAAAAAACATCTGTAAGCATGATAATGAGCATTCTCAGAATCTGAAGTGACAACTGTATCCAGCACAAATGCTTTCTTGTTGCCCTATTTGCATTCCAATTAAATTTTAAAATAAAGAAACAAATATTGGGTTACTGAATTTGTTTGACAAATAATCTGTAGGGCTTACTCAATACAACTGGGTCAGGCATGTTGGCTGTTTGACAGATGTTGTATCTATGAAAGATTTAAGCAAAAAATGTATCCAGATTGTTCCCACCCACAGTTTTATAAGTAGAAATTTGAAACGGGTTAGAGATGGTTTGATACCCTGAGGCGGCCACAATGGAGTGCTTTTTCTCTGTGCTCAGCTAATGCATTCAATAGGTGATATTTCACATTTGGTTTTCAAAGTAGGAAGTTTTAAAAAATAAAGTCATAAATTTAACATTGCATTTTTTGATATCTAGTTTTTTAGATTTAAATTGTACATTATACATTAAGAATTTGAATTTATTTATTTTTTTGGTGTAAGCCTAACTTTTTAAAAAGTGTTATATCAGCTTCACATGTAAAACATAGTGATTCAACAATTCCAATCATCACCTAGTATTTATCATGCCATCACCTACTTAACCCAAACTTCCACCCCTCTCCCCACTGGAAACATCACTTTTTCCCTCTTATAATTAAGAGTCTGAGGGCACCTGAGTGGCTCAGTCAGTTAAATGTTTGGCTCTTGGTTTGGCTCAGGTCATGATCTCATGTTTCGGTTAGTGAGTCTGAGACCCCCTTTGGGTTCCACGTTCTCTCTCTCAAAATAAATAAATAAACGTAAAAACATAGTTTGTTATTTGGTTTATCTTTGTTTCTTACTCTTTTTTTCTCTTTGCTATTTGTTTTGTTTCTTAAATTCCACATATGAGTAAAATCATATGGTATTTGTCTTTGACTTATTTTGCTTAGCATTATACTCTTTAGCTCCATCCACGATGTTGCAAATGGCAAGATTTCATTCTGTTTTATGGTTGAGTAATATTCCATGGTGTGTGTGTGTGTGTGTGTGTATACATACACACACCATGTCTTCTTTACCCATCAGTCAATGGATACTTGGATTGCTTCCATATATTGGCTATTGTAGATTATGCCACTATAAACATAGGGGTGCACTTTTGAATTAGTGTTTTTTGTTCTTTGGATAATTACCAGTAGTGCAATGGCTGGATCATAAGGTAATTCTATTTTTAACTTCTTGAGGAACCTCCATACTGTTTTCCACAGTGGCTATACCAGTTTGCATTCCCACTCAACACTACAAGAGGGTTCCCCTTTCTCCACAACCTCGCCAGCACCTGTTGTTCTTGTGTTGTTGATTTTAGCCATTTTGACAGGTATATGGTGATATCAAATTATAATTTTGATTTGTATTTCCCTGATGATCAGTGATGATAAACATATTTTCCTGTGTCTATTGGCCATCCAGATGTCTTCTGTGCAGGAATGTCTCTTTGTGTCTTCTGCCCATTTTTTAATTGGGTTATTTGTTTTCTGGATGTTGGGTTATATCATATGTTATTTATATATTTTGGATACTAACCCTTTATCAGGTATATAATTTGCAAATATCTCTTCTCATTCCACAGGTTGCCTTTTAGTTTTGTGTGTGTGTGTGTGTGTGTATATATATATATATATATATATATATATTTTTTTTTTTTTTTTTTTTTTTTTTGTGCAGCAACTTTTTATTGTGATGTAGTCCCAATAGTTTATTTTTGGTTTTGTTTTTGCCTCAGGGGGCATATCTAGAAAAAAGTTGCTATAGCCAATAGCAAACCAAAGAGGTTACTGCCTATGTTCTCTTCTAGGCTTCAGGTCTCACATTTAGGTCTTTTATTCATTTCAAATTTACTTTTGTGTAGGTTGTAAGAGAGTGGTCCAGTTTCATTCTTTTGCATGTTGCTGTCCAGTTTTTGCAACACCAATTGTTGAGACACCATCCTTTTTCCATTGGATATTCTTTCCTGCTTTGTTGAAAATGAATTGACCATATAATTGTGGGCTTATTTCTAGACTTCCTGTTTTGTTCTATTGATCTACGTGTCTGTTTCTGTGCCAGTACCATACTGTTTTGATTACTGTACCTTTGTAATATAACATGAAGTCAGGAATTGTGAGGCCTCCCCTTGGCTTTTCTTTTTCAAGATTGCTTTGGTTATGGTTCCATACAAATTTTAGAAGTGTTTGTTCTAGGTCTGTGAAAAATGCTGATGGTATTTTGCTAGAGATGGCATTAATGTAGACTGCTTTGGATGATACAGACATATTAACAATATTTGTTCTTCTGATCTATGAATATGGAATGTCTTTCCATTTCTTTGTGTCATCTTCAGTTTCATCAGTGTTTTATATAGTTTTCAGAGGACATGTCTTTCATCTTTTTGGTTAGGTTTATTCCTAGGTATCTTGTTACTTTTGGTGCAGTTATAAATGGGATCGTTTTCTTAATTTCTCTTTCTGCTGCTTCATTATTGGTATATAGAAATACAACAGATTGGTGTAGATTGATTTTGTATCCTGCGACTTTATTGAATTTGCTTATCAATTCTAGTAGTTTTTTTTGGTGGAGCCTTTCGGGTTGTTTATGTATAGTATCATGTCATTTGCATGGGTTGTTTATGTATAGTATCATGTCATTTGCAAATAGTGAAAGTTCTTTTTTTTTTTTAATTTTTTTTTCAACGTTTATTCATTTTGGGGACAGAGAGAGACAGAGCATGAACGGGGGAGGGGCAGAGAGAGAGGGAGACACAGAATCGGAAGCAGGCTCCAGGCTCTGAGCCATCAGCCCAGAGCCCGACGCGGGGCTTGAACTCACGGACCGCGAGATCGTGACCTGGCTGAAGTCGGACGCTTAACCGACTGCGCCACCCAGGCGCCCCATGAAAGTTCTACATCTTCCTTACCAATTTGATTACCTTTTATTGCTTTTGGTGTCTGATTGCTGTGATGAGGGCTTCCAGCACTATGTTGAATAGAAGGGGTAAGAGTGGACATTCTTGTCTTGTTCTGATCTTAGGAGAAAATTTCTCAGTTTTCCCCTATTGTGGATGATGTTAGCTGTGGGTTTTCACATATGGCCTTTATTATGTTGAAGTATGTTTCCTCTAAACCTACTTTTCTGAGGGTTTTAATCCTTAATGGATGTGGAATTTGATTTTTTTAAGAATTAATTTCAATTTTTTATAGTCATCAGAACCTAAGGACATGGTTATATGCAATGAAATTGTCAATATGCAATGAAGTTTTTTTCTAGAAGCTTGAAAAGTTGAACAACCAATATGTATACTCCAAAATTCTGGGTATTTTCAGATATATTCCACAATTTCTGGATTTTGAGATAAAGTATGCATTATGTTTAAAAACATGCCTTTGAAAGAAGAAATTTATTGTCTTTTAGATGTGACATATTCAATAGATCAGTAAGATTCTAATACGGCGTCAATTTAATAAACAGAGTATCTGCTAGGTACCAAGTACATTGTTAAGTCCTATTGGTATAAACATGAATAAGACATGCTCCGGGATCTTAAAAACCTTACACCCTTCCTTGGAAAACAGACACAAACATTATTTCAGTATAATTGATATGCAGAGAGGAAAAGTAACATACTATAAATCTTCTCAGAGTTTACATATGAAAATTCTTCTGGGAAGTTAGATACCAATTCATCTTTGTTCTGCACAATGGACATTTTTTTGAAATGTGTACAAATCAAACATGTAAATTGAATCATATTTGCCTTGATTAATGCTTCAGAAACACTTTTATTGCTATTTGCATGTTTTTTTCATTTGGTTTATTTTCAATTGGTGTTGGATTCTCCTGTTGAAATTCTATCTCTCTTCCTTCTAGTTTTTCTGTCAAGCAGTTACTCATTTTAAACCTATAAATCCGCTGGAAGTACTTGTGATTTGAAGGACCCCTGAGGTGAATCATTATTTAAACTGAAAATTGCTTTGCCCGAGCAAAAGTTACTTTTATCTATTTTTCAAAAATAACTATCCAAAATATTTTCTTCAGACGCAGTATTCAAGTCAAACAAAGTTAGCTTTGGTGAATAGTTTCTCATCATTATACATTCAACCAGCATTTATTGAGATGCTATCGAGTATTAGGGTAATAGACCATATGAGACTTTTTCTCCTCTCAAATAATTCATGCTACCGTGGCAGACGTAGACTAAGAAGCACTGGAGTATAGAGGAGTAAATGTCATAATAGCAGTATACTCCAGGTACTTTGCCAGCTAAGAGAACCTAAGAACAATCAAGGGAGAGTAGTAGGAGGAGAGACATAAAACAGGCATCCCAGAGAGGGTGGCCCATGAACTGATTCTTGAGAAAGGAGTAAATGAAGGTGGATGGAGGGAGATACCACATTACAGGTAGAGAATAACTTTTGCAACAGCATGGCAAATTCAGAGTGTGGCATAATAAGGGAAATTACCAGGGAGTCTTTCTGGGCTGCATTCTATATTAAAGTGTGCCTAGGAAGGTAGAGGGAGAGATGAGGCTGAAAAGATGAGACATTAAAGGGCCTTATATGCTATATTAAGTAAAGAAAATCACTTTATCCTAAAGGGATGTGTGGGTCACTTCTGTATTTAAACAGAATTACATTGTCTTATTTATATTTTAGAAATAGTACTCTAACAGCAATTAATGGTCTAGAATTGCTGGAAAAGGCAATCTAAGAAATGAAAAAAAGAATTAGTTGAAAAAATCCTCAATGTGTCTGTGCTTTCCAAACAAAGCATTTTCAAAGAGCATAATTAGGTTTTAACCACATTATTTTTATTGGACAAATTAGGCTGGAAGTACACAAAAGCTTTCCTATTAGCCTGGTTTCTTGTTTCCAGTTGGCATTCCTAATCTAAAAGTGCTTCCTTAGGGCTGAGAGTCACACTGGAAATTTTAGCTCAGGTTGGGCATGGACTTCTCTTGGCTGGTCTAGCCTCTGGCCGACAACCCCTACTCGGCCTCAGGAGGGGAAAGACTCCCAGAGGCCAGACAGTTCTGCTTCTTTTTGCAGTTGACTTTGCTTTTGCTGGAGCACCGTGGACAGAGTCCCAAGTTCTTTCAACAAAGCAAAGACTTGCATGAGATGTGACACATCTACAGAACTACTTATCAGCGAGGGAGAGGCGAGTGGGTTGGCACTTCCAGGAATATGACAGAAAGAAAAGGAAGAATAAAAAGCTGCTATCACACCTGCCACAGAGGGCAATAAAAGATGTGTGATATGGCAGGGCAGAAAGCTAGTGAGGGAGTTGAATGCTTCGTGAATAAATGGCATATTTAGGGTAGCAAAAATGTGTTAGAAACATTTTTTTAGGTTATATTACTCTGGTAATGAATGAAGAGGGTCATTCTAAATCTCACAATTATCACAGTATAGTAGGTTTCAGCATTAAAGACATGCAACACTAGCTTTTAATTCTGTAGTCTGGAAACACAGAAGACCTCATGTGTAGATAGATTATCGAGGAAGGGGCCAACTATTCTGGAACTTTTTGAACACTTTCTGAATGCTGTGGATTAATATCCAACTAAATCTCTGCTGTATAAAATTAAAGTAACAGTGGTTTTGCCTCTGGAAAGTCATTGGAGTGTCTGGACTCCACTGAGTCATAGGTCTTAGAAACTCTGAAAGTTTAGTCTAATTAAATAAAGTTTTATTAAAGGCTAAATTATACAGTAGATGCTGGCGTCAAGTGAGAGACAAGTCTCTTCTCACCTTTAATATGTGTACGGCACACAACCATTAATAGTTGAAATTCCATGATAAGAGCTGATTTAGAGTAGTTAATGGGATCATGGGTTAGACTTGGGTGTAAGGAAGTTGGGACAACATTATCATAGCTAATAATGGTCAGTGATATCTTTCTGGACAAGGTGGGACAGCAGTGGGGGTGGGGGTGGGGGAGGTGAGCTGACTGGCATTCTAGAAGAGGCAGGGGCATGAAACTGCAGGGCATGTTTGGTGCTACAGGCTGTTTAAAGTGGCTGGAGTCTGAACTGGAGGCCTGGAGGCCAGGCATGTTACAGTTAAAGCTGGACACATGCCTGGACCCTGAGCTTGGGAAACTTGTATGCAGGCTAAGGAAGGCATTAAGAATTTAGATGTGGGAATCACTGGTGAATGGTAACCAGGGGAGTAGTGTGACTGGTTTCGCATATGATGAAGATCTCTCTGATGGGTTTCTCAAAGATGGATTTGGGGCCAGCCAGGTTTGCATGAGAGCTCAAATTCCAGCAATTCTGCCTCTGGGGGAGGGGAAGTGCTTAGTCTAGGGCAGTGAGGCAGCTGAGAAACATGTCAGGACTTCAAAGGCAGTACTCAATGACTGCCAGGAACAGAGTCAGGATTGTTGGGGCAGAGGGAAACCAATTTTAGTGAGAAGGTAATTACTTCCATTTGAGACAAGTTGAGCAAGAGAAGAAAAGACTTTTTTACTTTTAGTTTTGAGTAAGAGTATTGTACAATCAGTGAGGTAAAGTTGGGTTGAGGAGCAACCCAGCTCTAACTTTAAATGCTGAAGAGGAAAGTATCACAAAGCTCCTGAAGGACATACAAACAGCTGAGTTTCAGTTTTAGAGCTTTCTCTCTTGTGAGTTCCTGTATTTGCACACGGATGAGATTTAGGGTGGCAGAAGTTTTGAACTAAGGACAAGCTAGGATAAGAAAGTTTGCAGTGGCTTTCAGTAAATGTTGTATGAATGAAAATGACTAATAGGCTCCAGTTTCTTAGGAGCCGTATTAATGATTCTTTTCTTTGGTCAGAGATTTGGTCAGTAACGAACTAAACGGTCAAGTTCTTACTGTAACTTCCCATGTAATCAAATTCTTTAGAAAAATAATAGAAATTTTGCCAATCTAGCTTCATTTGTCATTTCTTCTCATGGCACTTTTCTGATTGGGACTTTGTTCCATAACTTTTCTTCTTCTTTTTTTTTTTTTTTCCAGCTATAACAACAATCATTTTATTTTATTTTATTTTATTATATGAAATTTATTGTCAAATTGGTTTCCATACAACACCCAGTGCTCATCCCAAAAGGTGCCCTCCTCAATACCCATCAACTACCCTCTCCTCCCTCCCACCCCCCATCAACCCTCAGTTTGTTCTCAGTTTTTTTTTTTTTTAATTTTTTTTTCAACTTTTATTTATTTTTGGGACAGAGAGAGACAGAGCATGAACGGGGAAGGGGCAGAGAGAGAGGGAGACACAGAATCGGAAACAGGCTCCAGGCTCTGAGCCATCAGCCCAGAGCCTGACGCGGGGCTCGAACTCACGGACCGAGAGATCGTGACCTGGCTGAAGTCGGACGCTTAACCGACTGTGCCACCCAGGCGTCCCTGTTCTCAGTTTTTAACAGTCTCTTATGCTTTGGCTCTCTCCCACTCTAACCTCTTTTTTTTTTTTTTCTTTTTTCCTCCCCCTCCCCCATGGGTTCCTGTTAAGTTTCTCAGGATCCACATAAGAGTGAAACCATATGGTATCTGTCTTTCTCTGTATGGCTTATTTCACTTAGCATCACACTCTCCAGTTCCATCCACGTTGCTACAAAAGGCCATATTTCATTTTTTCTCATTGCCACGTAGTATTCCATTGTGTATATAAACCACAATTTCTTTATCCATTCATCAATTGATGGACATTTAGGCTCTTTCCATAATTTGGCTATTGTTGAGAGTGCTATGAACATTGGGGTACAAGTGCCCCTATGCATCAGTACTCCTGTATCCCTTGGATAAATTCCTAGCAGTGCTATTGCTGGGTCATAGGGTAGGTCTATTTTTAATTTTCTGAGGAACCTCCACACTGCTTTCCAGAGCGGCTGCACCATTTTGCATTCCCACCAACAGTGCAAGAGGGTTCCCGTTTCTCCACATCCTCTCCAGCATCTATAGTCTCCTGATTTGTTCATTTTGGCCACTCTGTCTGGCGTGAGGTGATACCTGAGTGTGGTTTTGATTTGTATTTCCCTGATAAGGAGCGACGTTGAACATCATTTCATGTGCCTGTTGGCCATCCGGATGTCTTCTTTAGAGAAGTGTCTATTCATGTTTTCTGCCCATTTCTTCACTGGGTTATTTGTTTTTCGGGTGTGGAGTTTGGTGAGCTCTTTATAGATTTTGGATACTAGCCCTTTGTCCGATATGTCATTTGCAAATATCTTTTCCCATCCCGTTGGTTGCCTTTTAGTTTTGTTGGTTGTTTCCTTTGCTGTGCAGAAGATTTTTATCTTCATAAGGTCCCAATAATTCATTTTTGCTTTTAATTCCCTTGCCTTTGGGGATGTGTCGAGTAAGAGATTGCTATGGCTGAGGTCAGAGAGGTCTTTTCCTGCTTTCTCCTCTAAGGTTTTGATGGTTTCCTGTCTCAGATTCAGGTCCTTTATCCATTTTGAGTTTATTTTTGTGAATGGTGTGAGAAAGTGGTCTAATTTCAACCTTCTGCATGTTGCTGTCCAGTTCTGCCAGCACCATTTGTTAAAGAGGCTGTCTTTTTTCCATTGGATGTTCTTTCCTGCTTTGTCAAAGATGAGTTGGCCATACGTTTGTGGGTCTAGTTCTGGGGTTTCTATTCTATTCCATTGGTCTATGTGTCTGTTTTTGTGACACCAATACCATGCTGTCTTGATGATGACAGCTTTGTAGTAGAGGCTAAAGTCTGGGATTGTGATGCCTCCTGCTTTGGTCTTCTTCTTCAAAATTCCTTTGGCTATTCGGGGCCTTTTGTGGTTCCATATGAATTTTAGGATTGCTTGTTCTAGTTTCGAGAAGAATGCTGGTGCAATTTTGATTGGGATTGCATTGAATGTGTAGATAGCTTTGGGTAGTATTGACATTTTGACAATATTTATTTTTCCAATCCATGAGCAGGGAATGTCTTTCCATTTCTTTAAATCTTCTTCAATTTCCTTCATAAGCTTTCTATAGTTTTCAGCATACAGATCCTTTACATCTTTGGTTAGATTTATTCCTAGGTATTTTATGCTTCTTGGTGCAATTGTGAATGGGATCAGTTTCTTTATTTGTCTTTCTGTTGCTTCATTGTTAGTGTATAAGAATGCAACTGATTTCTGTACATTGATTTTGTATCCTGCAACTTTGCTGAATTCATGTATCAGTTCTAGCAGACTTTTGGTGGAGTCTATCGGATTTTCCATGTATAATATCATGTCATCTGCAAAAAGCGAAAGCTTGACTTCATCTTTGCCAATTTTGATGCCTTTGATTTCCTTTTGTTGTCTGATTGCTGATGCTAGAACTTCCAGCACTATGTTAAACAACAGCGGTGAGAGTGGGCATCCCTATCGTGTTCCTGATCTCAGGGAAAAAAAAAGCTCTCAGTTTTTCCCCGTTGAGGATGATGTTAGCTGTGGGCTTTTCATAAATGGCTTTTATGATCTTTAAGTATGTTCCTTCTATCCCGACTTTCTCAAGGGTTTTTATTAAGAAAGGGTGCTGGATTTTGTCAAAGGCCTTTTCTGCATCGATTGACAGGATCATATGGTTCTTCTCTTTTTTTTTGTTAATATGATGTATCACGTTGATTGATTTGCGAATGTTGAACCAGCCCTGCATCCCAGGAATGAATCCCACTTGATCATGGTGAATAATTCTTTTTATATGCCGTTGAATTCAATTTGCTAGTATCTTATTGAGAATTTTTGCATCCATATTCATCAGGGATATTGGCCGGTAGTTCTCTTTTTTTTACTGGGTCTCTGTCTGGTTTAGGAATCAAAGTAATACTGGCTTCATAGAATGTGTCTGGAAGTTTTCCTTCCCTTTCTATTTCTTGGAATAGCTTGAGAAGGATAGGTATTATCTCTGCTTTAAACGTCTGGTAGAACTCCCCTGGGAAGCCATCTGGGCCTGGACTCTTATTTGTTGGGAGATTTTTGATAACCGATTCAATTTCTTCGCTGGTTATGGGTCTGTTCAAGCTTTCTATTTCCTCCTGATTGAGTTTTGGAAGAGTGTGGGTGTTCAGGAATTTGTCCATTTCTTCCAGGTTGTCCAATTTGTTGGCATATAATTTTTCATAGTATTCCCTGATAATTGTTTGTATCTCTGAGGGATTGGTTGTAATAATTCCATTTTCATTCATGATTTTATCTATTTGGGTCATCTCCCTTTTCTTTTTGAGAAGCCTGGCTAGAGGTTTGTCAATTTTGTTTATTTTTTTCAAAACCAACTCTTGGTTTCGTTGATCTGCTCTACAGTTTTTTTAGACTCTATATTGTTTATTTCTGCTCTGATCTTTATTATTTCTCTTCTTCTGCTGAGTTTGGGGTGTCTTTGCTGTTCTGCTTCTATTTCCTTTAGGTGTGCTGTTAGATTTTGTATTTGGGATTTTTCTTGTTTCTTGAGATAGGCCTGGATTGCAATGTATTTTCCTCTCAGGACTGCCTTCGCTGCGTCCCAAAGCGTTTGGATTGTTGTATTTTCGTTTTCATTTGTTTCCATATATTTTTTAATTTCTTCTCTAATTGCCTGGTTGACCCACTCATTCGTTAGTAGGGTGTTCTTTAACCTCCATGCTTTTGGAGGTTTTCCAGACTTTTTTCTGTGGTTGATTTCAAGCTTCATAGCATTGTGGTCTGAAAGTATGCATGGTATAATTTCAGTTCTGGTAAACTTATGAAGGGCTGTTTTGTGACCCAGTATGTGATCTATCTTGGAGAATGTTCCATGTGCACTCGAGAAGAAAGTATATTCTGTTGCTTTGGGATGCAGAGTTCTAAATATATCTGTCAAGTCCATCTGATCCAATGTCTCATTCAGGGCCCCTGTTTCTTTACTGACCGTGTGTCTAGATGATCTATCCATTTCTGTAAGTGGGGTGTTAAAGTCCCCTGCAATTACCACATTCTTATCAATAAGGTTGCTTATGTTTATGAGTAGTTGTTTTATATATTTGGGGGCTCCAGTATTCGGCGCATAGACATTTATAATTGTTAGCTCTTCCTGATGAATAGACCCTGTAACTATTATATAATGTCCTTCTTCATCTCTTGTTACAGCCTTTAATTTAAAGTCTAGTTTGTCTGATATAAGTATGGCTACTCCAGCTTTCTTTTGGCTTCCAGTACATGATAAATAGTTCTCCATCCCCTCACTCTCAATCTAAAGGTGTCCTCAGGTCTAAAATGAGTCTCTTGTAGACAGCAAATAGATGGGTCTTGTTTTTTTATCCATTCTGATACCCTATGTCTTTTGGTTGGCGCATTTAATCCATTTACATTCAGTGTTATTATAGAAAGATACGGGTTTAGAGTCATTGTGATGTCTGTATGTTATATGCTTGTAGTGATGTCTCTGGTATTTTGTCTCACAGGGTCCCCCTTAGGATCTCTTGTAGGGCTGGTTTAGTGGTGACAAATTCCTTCAGCTTTTGTTTGTTTGGGAAGACCTTTATCTCTCCTTCTATTCTAAATGACAGACTTGCTGGATAGAGGATTCTCGGCTGCATATTTTTTCTGTCTAGCACACTGAAAATCTCGTGCCAATTCTTTCTGGCCTGCCAAGTTTCAAAAGAGAGATCAGTCACGAGTCTTATAGGTCTCCCTTTATATGTGAGGGCACGTTTACCCCTTCCTGCTTTCAGAATTTTCTCTTTATCCTTATATTTTGCCAGTTTCACTATGATATGTCGTGCAGAGGATCGATTCAAGTTACGTCTGAAGGGAGTTCTCTGTGCCTCTTGGATTTCAATGCCTTTTTCCTTCCCCAGTTCAGGGAAGTTCTCAGCTATTATTTCTTCAAGTACCCCTTCAGCACCTTTCCCTCTCTCTTCCTCCTCTGGGATACCAATTATGCGTATATTATTTCTCTTTAGTGTATCACTTAGTTCTCTAATTTCCCCTCATACTCCTGGATTTTTTTATCTCTCTTTTTCTCAGCTTCCTTTTTTTCCATAACTTTCTCTTCTAGTTCACCTATTCTCTCCTCTGCCTCTTCAATCCGAGCTGTGGTGGTTTCGATTTTGTTTTGCATTTCATTTAAAGCGTTTTTCAGCTCCTCGTGACTGTTCCTTAGTCCCTTGATCTCTGTAGCAAGGGATTCTCTGCTGTCCTGTATACTGTTTTCAAGCCCGGCGATTAATTTTATGACTATTATTCTAAATTCACTTTCTGTTATGTTACTTAAATCCTTTTTGATCAGCTCATTGGCAGTTGTTATTTCCTGAAGATTCTTCTGAGGGGAATTCTTCCGCTTGGTCATTTTGGATAGTCCCTGGTGTGGTGAGGACCTGCAGGGCACTTCCCCTGTGCTGTGGTGTATAACTGGAGTTGGTGGGCGGAGTCGCAGTCAGACCTGATGTCTGCCCCCGGCCCACCGCTGGGGCCACAGTCAGACTGGTGTGTGCCTTCTCTTCCCCTCTCCTAGGGGCGGGATTCACTGTGGGGTGGCGTGGCCCGTCTGGGCTACTTGCACACTGCCAGGCTTGTGATGCTGGGGATCTGGCGTATTAGCTGGGGTGGGTAGGCAAGGTGCACAGGGGCAGGAGGGGCAGGCTTAGTTCACTTCTCCTTAGGTGATCCACTTCGGGAGGGGCCCTGTGGCAGCGGGAGGGAGTCAGATCCGTTGCCGGAGGTTAGGCTCCTCCGCAGAAGCACAGAGTTGGGTGTTTGCGTGGAGCGAGCAAGTTCCCTGGCAGGAACTGGTTCTCTTTGGGATTTTGGCTGGGGGATGGGCGGGGGAGATGGCGCTGGCGAGCGCCTTTGTTCCCCACCAAACTGAGCTCTGTCGTCCGGGGCTCAGCAGCTCTCCCTCCCTTTGTCCTCCAGTCTTCCCGCTTTCCAAGCAGAGCTGTTAACTTATGACCTCCCAGAGGCTAAGTCGCGCTTGCTGTCGGAACACAGTCCGTCAGGCCCCTCTGGTTTTGCCAGCCAGACTCATGAGCTCTGCTTGGCCGGCGAGCCGCCCCTCCGCCCCGGCTCCCTCGCGCCAGTCCGTGGAGCGCGCACCGCCTCGCCGCCCTTCCTACCCTCTTCCGTGGGCCTCTGGTCTGCGCTTGGCTCCGGCGACTCCGTTCTGCTAATCCTCTGGCGGTTTTCTGGGTTATTTAGGCAGGTGTAGGTGGAATCTAAGTGATCAGCAGGACGTGCGGTGAGCCCAGCGTCCTCCTACGCCGCCATCTTCCCTCCTTCAACCCATAACTTTTCTTCTTATTGACGTTGGCTAATTGAGACTATGTGTGTGGTTATGCTGGTCCTATTCCATTTATGGAGAGCTTTTCTTCTTGTCGATCAAGTGGGGAACATAAATTACCGGTCCTACTTCTGTTATTTGGTTATTAATCTTAACTTTAATCCCTTGCCCTAATTTCCCACTTGTAACCTGTGTATTGACCAGAGAAATTGTCTCTTTGAACATCATGTGGATCTTAGCAACTGAGAAGTGAAATACTAAATCTTTTGAGGCGGCTATTTATTGATGCAGTAAAAATCCATTTTCATTGTGAACGTATTTTGTTAAATAGTACTTTTAAAGAGGAAACATGCCATTATGCCAAAAACCTCAGCATTCTTGCTATCCATGTTTGGATGCCAGAGTTTTCTTTCTTTCTTTTTTTTTTTAATAAAATTTATTGTCGAATTGGTTTCCATACAACACCCAGTGCTCATCCCAAAAGGTGCCCTCCTCAATACCCATCACCCACCCTCCCCTCCCTCCCACTCCCCATCAACTCTCAGTCTGTTTTCAGTTTTTAAGAGTCTCTTATGCTTTTGGATGCCAGAGTTTTCAATAACAGAAACGTTATCAAAATCCTCTCAGCTAAACAGGCAGGAGTCCTGATAGTGTCAGAATTCTGTGTAGCTCAGTGGTGAGCCAGGTTAGATAAATGTCCCTCTTCCTTAAGACCTAACAGAAAATTTTGACTCAGGAGTTCTTGTGGCTACTGAAAGGCTGAGCTGTACCAGGCCCTTCTGAATCTGTTCTCTCCACAATAGCTGGCATATCCTAATACATATTAAACTAGATTTAATTTTTATTTCAATAAATGTTTTTAAGGTTTTTTTTTACAGATATACTTAAATTTTTACTATTGCCTACATCTCCATTACAAAAATAACTGATATTCATAATGATGACCCCATTACAGCATGAAGTGTTGAATCAAAGCAATATCAAATTTGTTCTATGGCATCTGAGGCAGTGAAGTGGATTTTCATAAACAATATGGGGTGAAATTCAAAGATTTGTTTTATTTAAAGGTTATATCTAGTTCACCCAGAATGCCTCATATTTGACCTCTTTGGTTAACTGGAGTTTTACTCTCCAGGCTTGCTGAGAGCACAACCTTATGTTAGATGGGCAGAGGGAATTATCTAGATTTATGGAAGGTATATGTGATAATGAAATATTTAAAATGCAAATGGAGGAAATCCTTTGCACTTCAATGTATTGAATGTGTTCAAGTCTACTTGGCATAAGGAAGCCAAGTAGGAAATTATGTGTCTAAGGATGGCAAACTACCCAGTCACCTGGAACATCATATCACTTACCTATGCAGAAGAGAAATTGAAAATGCCCCGAATAAAGGCAAGCAGAACAGTAATGTGCCAACCCAACGTATCAAAGAAAGAAATGGAGAAAATGTGGGGTTGTCAAATTTTATATCAAGACAATGTTTAACAATATACATATACCTTTTTTTTTAAGTACAGCAAGAGATAATTCTAGCTGCTTGAAGAAACAAAGGAGCAAGTTGGAATGCAGTGACAGCTCTATAATGCAATAATAGGGTGCATGTCTTTGGAGCGGAATGGAGCAACTGAAAAGTAAGGGTCAGCTTCATTAATTACGTTTTAAAATTTTTATTTTAATTCCAACATAGTTAACATACGGTGTTACATTAGTTTCAAGTGTACAATATAGTTATTCAGCAATTTCACACATTACTCAGTATTCATCACAACAAGTCCACTCCTTAATCCCCATCATCTATTTCACCCATTCGCCTACCCACCTCCCTCTGCTAACATCCATTTGTTCTCAATAGTTAAGGGTTTGTTTCTTGGCTTCTCTGTCTCTCTCATTCTCTTTTTATTTCCTTTGCTCATTTGTTTTGTTTCTTAAATTTCACATATGAATGAAATCATAGAGTACTTGTCTTTCTCTGACTTTGTTTAGCATTTTACTCTCTAGCTCCATCCATATTGTTGCAAATGACAAGATTTCATTCTTTTTTCTAGGTGCATATTCCTGTGTGTATATACGTATACACATATGTATATATATGAGTGTGTGCATATATATATATATGTATGTGTGTGTGTGTGTATATATATATATATATATGCATGTATGCATGTATCCTTTTGAATTAGTGTTTTTGTATTTTGGTGGTAAATATACACTAGCACTAGATTATAGGGTAGTTCCATTCAACTTTTTGAGGAACCTCCCTACTGTTTTCCACAGTGGCTGCCCCAGTTTGCGTTCCCACCATTGGTGTACAAATGTTCCTTTTTCTCTATATCTTAGGCAACATTTGTTTTGTGTGTTTTGATTTTAGCCATTCTGACAGGTATGAGGTAGTTTTGATTTGCATTTTCCTGATGATGAGTGATGTTGACCATCTTTTTCAGGTGTCTGTTGGCCATGTGGATATCTTCTTTAGAGAAATGTCTGTTCATGTCTTCTGCCCATTTTCTAGCTGTATTATTTGTTTTTTGGGTGTTGACTTATGTAAGTTCTTTATATGTTTTAAATAAGCCCCATTAGTTATTATCTGTTAATCAGATTAGTCATTGGCAAAATCTGCTGGAGTTTGAAATCTTCTTCAGAGAATCACAGAAAATCACATATTTTTCAAGGAAGCTTACTTGAGGCACAAGAATGTGACTTCCTATTAAGGAATGAGCTACTGGTCTTTTCACAAGATAAAGATCCATGCCTCTAGAGGGAAGCTCCTTCTGGTAGGGAGGACCCCAGCCAGAAGCCCAGGTGTTGATATGATACCTACATCTGTATGTCACTCAGCCTTTCCCACACTCACCAGCCTGAGCAGCATTAGCACTACGTGCTTTCCAACTTTCATTTTTATTTCCTAGTTTATCACAATCCTACCTACTTGAATTCTACTTATGCCAGTAAAAGGCCTCCAAAAAAAGTATATGTTAGAATCCTTTCATTTTGTTGGACCTTTCAGGTTTAATTTCTTAATTAGCTATTCTTCTAACAAATTTACATATTCTAAAAAAAAATAGATTTTACCCATGGCATGCAACGTTCCTTTAGATGTTTTATATGGGAAAATATTAGCCTTAAATCATTGTCTTGCCAAGAAATGACATGGAACTAATATTTACTGAATAAGTTAGCTGCTATACATTAGCTAATTGAATTAACTGCAGTGGAATCAGTAATTTTCTTTCTTGTTTATTTAATAACTTAATTTTCCTGCCGCATAGGTGACTTAATTTTTACCTAAGTCTTATTTGTTTATCTTAAAGCTTAGTCACTTAGATAAAGCAGGTATTTGTATTATTCTGTGTCCATTTTTCCTGGGGTACATGTACCATTTCAATCTGTACATCCAAGTGTGCTTTCATTTTGAAGTGTTTATTTATTTATTTATTTATTTATTTATTATACATTTAGATTTTTGGTACATTATTTTATTTTCAGTCTTCGAGGTTATCAATATGCATAGTATGAATATACTTGGTCTTTTTTTGTCAAGTTTATTGATTTATAATATATGTATAGTAAAAATTCACTGTTTTTTTAACTGTACATTTTGACAAGTTGTGACATATGCTGTATGATCACTACCACATTCAAGATATAGAATATCCTCAGTCATCCCAAATTATCCATATGTCTCTTTATATTCACAGAGGTTGCTTTTCCAAAACTTTTTTCATTAGTGATCATGTTTTTTTACCAGTCCATTTTTTTCCAGCTGACAGTCTGCAATCACTGAATGGCTAACTGGGAAAAAGACTTGCTCTTAATATTCATGAAATAAATGCAAATTAAACAACAATAAATACCACTTTTGTCTGTCTTACTGGAACATATTAAAGATATGACATCCACTGTGAGATTGGTGTAGTTGGCCGTATTATTTTTGCATGTGGGAATAAATATTGATACATTTTCAGAGGGAGTACTACATTACAATTTCTGAAATAGGAAGTTCATTAAACTATTCCACTTTCCGAGAAAGTGTTAGAGATATGAATTGGTATTAATGTATAAAGATATTCATCATAGTATTTTTATAATTATAAAATGAATATTCAATACTATGAAGTTTATTGCACTCTGTTATACCTGTTTAATGGGATATTATACAGCTATTAAAATATTTTAAATATATAGCTGTTATATATATATAATATAATATATATAATTATTTTAACAGAAAAAAGTTAGGATTGACTCCCTGGCTTAAGTATTTCTCCTTTCTTGGGGATGGGTGGGCTCCGAAAGATTCTGTCTTTGCCACAGCTTACTAATCTGAATTTTTCAAAATTTGTATAATTAACCTTGCTTCATTTATGGTCATAATTTTTTAATAATCAAATCTTAAAAAAGCCAGTTATTTCTTGGGATGGGATATAATGAATAGAAGATTATATATTTCTGAGGCCACAATGTGAAGTCTTTATTTTTAAATATATTTTTTAAAATATATTTTTAAACTAATTTTTAAATTTTTAAATATATTTTATAAAGTTCATTTAATATTTTTAGAATATAGTGTTATAACAAATACATGGTAGGGAAAAGGTATAGCTCTTATAATATAAAAGCAATACAATTCATTTAAGAATCATTTTAAAAGAAAGAAACTTGCGAGAGAAGACCTGAGATAATTAAATTTTCATTAATTGTTTTTCTAGAAGATTATTTTTTGCTGGCCATTGATCTTGATAATAACCGTAAGACTTTAATTCATGGATATATGGGTATGAAAGGCATACTTGATACAACATTTGGCTAGCATTGATTGACATAAACATTTGAATAAATCTTCAAAAATCTGTCATGGCCACAAGAACACTGAACATAAACTCCTTGACACATGTGACCCACTAATGTTGGAATTGTTTGAAATGCCTCTTTAGTCCTAGCCCAACCCTTCCTAATGGAGTTGTCTTTATTATTTCTCAATTTCGTTCTTCTGGATGTTTATATCTAATAACATACACGCTTATTAGCTTGTTTCAGTTAAAATGATTTTTATACTTTTTTAACATTTCAAAAAAGCAAATATTCATTTAATTTCTAAGATTATGAGGTAAGGAATGTCTGTTTTATTTCAAGATGTGAATTATGTTCACAGAAATAAATATCAACAAAGATACATGTTGAATTGTCTTTGTATTGAAACTGTAAATTCTTGAGAGTAGAGAATGTATATTTTGTTCACTATGATCTTCTTTTGACTTGAAAATAGATGATCAATAAATATTGGTTATGAATAAATATTACACTTACATTGTCGAAAATCAACTTCATTAGTAGAGTGTCAAGAAAATTTAAGTGAATTAGACATACACAGACTCTTTTTTTTTTTAATTTTTTTTTTTTTTTAATTTTTTTTTCAACGTTTATTTATTTTTGGGACAGAGAGAGACAGAGCATGAACGGGGGAGGGGCAGAGAGAGAGGGAGACACAGAATCGGAAACAGGCTCCAGGCTCTGAGCCATCAGCCCAGAGCCCGACGCGGGGCTCGAACTCACGGACCGCGAGATCGTGACCTGGCTGAAGTCGGACGCTTAACCGACTGCGCCACCCAGGTGCCCCTTTTTAATTTTTTTTAACGTATATTTATTTTTGAGACAGAAAGAGACACAGCATGAACGGGGGAGGGGCAGAGAGAGAGGGAGACACAGAATCGGAAGCAGGCTCCAGGCTCTGAGCCATCAGCCCAGAGCCCAACGCGGGGCTCGAACTCGCGGACCGCGAGATCATGACCTGAGCTGAAGTCGGACGCTTAACCGACTGAGCCACCCAGGTGCCCCCAGACTCTTTTTTAAAAAAATGCTTATTGGGGTGCCTGGGTGGCTTAGTCGGTTAAGCGTCCGACTTCAACTCAGATCCTGATCTCACAATTCGTGAGTTGAAGCCCCGCGTCACGCCCTGTGCTGATAGCTCAGACCCTGGAGTCTGCTTCAGATTCTGTGTCTCCCTCTTTTTCTGTCCATCCCCTGCTCACGCTCTGTCTTTCTCTCTCAAAAATAAATAAAACATTAAAAACATGCTTATTCCAGGCATTAGAAAGTAGACATATGAAAAATGCAAATGAAGCATGGAGTTGATTGAACCAAGTAATACAGTATCTGTTGCTCCTACCTGTTCTTTCACATGTCCTTCCATGACTTTTTCCCTGTCTCTAAATGAAATAATTCCTTTTTGTTTAAATCCTGTAAAGCAACCAAGAGTCATGGATTACTTTGGTTCTTCTTCCTTTGAGCACTGATTATGTTCATAAAATGCTTTCTATGCTGATATGTCTTTAGTGTCTTATGAATAATTAGTTGGTTTTGGTGATAATTTGAGAAAGGAAGAAGATCTCACATTTCATCACTACCAGGGAACTTTGACATGTTAAGTTTTTACCATTTAGCATAAGTTAAGTCTTATTAGGACCTTTTGTCAATAGTAATTCCTAGGCTTCTGTTAGTTGCTATACAAATAAAAGGAGAGAGATTGACTGTAGAGTTCTGGAACAAACTAATGAGGAATTAAGTTTCCCTATATTTTAGGCAGATCATGATCTAAATTAGATGCCTTTTAGGTTTCTCATCTCTATGGGCTAATTAAATTAAACCCAAACTCTATGAAGTCAAGTATTTCTATGTGTAAATTGTATCCTTAAATCTTCTCACACCATTTCAAATCACCTTACTACCAGTAATAAACTCTCTACTTTTTCTTTGTCAACATCATTGTTGATCTTATAAGTCCTGTTTGTTTCAAAACCTCAATTGTGACTGACCTCAATCATGATGAAATACTTCTTGTATTAGTTCATGCTTTGGGATGAGTTTTGTCACATTATCAAGCACTTGCTTAAGTGATGTTTTGGAATGTTTTTTGATTTATGTTCATTGTTCTAACTACATTGTGGACCTTTCAAAACTGAGGCAGAAATAAAGATATCAGAGAAACTGAAAGAACAATTTGTTTTCTGAGGCATCTCTCTCAAAGTGGGACTTGTTCAACCCTTTCTTCAGGTGGAGATGTTGAGCTTATGGTTGTTAACGTATTATGAAAAGAAGCGTTGTAATGATGAAACACTAGAAGACATTTTCAAATAGTGCCTCTTTTTTTAATGTATTTGTTTCTCAAGCAGCAGACGGTACCACCAGTAATCCTGTCTGGACCCATCACTGAGCTTGCTCCACAAATGTAAGAACTCTTCTGTTTTTGCCCCAGGCATAACACTTCTGTTATTCATAGGCTCCCATGTGTTTATATGTTGTCACATTGTCATGAGAAGAAAATAAATGACATGTGAGATATTCTGAGAATCTTAATTTTTCTATGATATATAATTTGAAGCTCTACTTTGGGTGAAAACCTAAAGATTATTGCATTACATCCTAAATTTATGATAAATCCAATAAGGGGTTAATATAAAAAACTCATCAAACTCAACACCAAGAAACATTTTGATAAAAAGATGGGTAGAACTCCTGAATAGACATTTTTGAAAAGAAAACATACAGCCAACAAACACAAGAAAATACACTTAACATTAGTAATCATCAGGGAAATAGAAATCAAAACCATGATGAGATATCACTTTACACCTGACAAAATGTCTATTACCAAAAGGTAAGAAATAACAAATGTTGGAGAAGATGACAAATAAGGGAAAGTGTTGGAGAAAAGGGAACACTCATGCACTATTTGTGGGGATATAAATTGGTTCAACCACTAGAGAAAACAGTATGGAGGTTCCTCAAAAAATTAAAACTAGATCTATCATGCAATCTACCAATTTTACTATTGGGTACTTATCCAAAGAAAATCAAAACATTAATTCATAAAGGTCTATGCACCCTTAGGGTCACTGCAACATTATTTACAATAGCCAAGATATGGAAGCAATCTGAGTGTCCAACAAGATTTGAATGGATAAAGAAGATGCAATATATATGTGTGTGTGTATATATAATGGAACACACACACACAGGCACACACATACACACATATATATGATAGAATAATAGCCGTAAAAAAGAATGGATTCGGGGCGCCTGGGTGGCGCAGTCGGTTAAGCGTCCGACTTCAGCCAGGTCACGATCTCGCGGTCCGTGAGTTCGAGCCCCGCGTCGGGCTCTGGGCTGATGGCTCAGAGCCTGGAGCCTGCTTCCGATTCTGTGTCTCCCTCTCTCTCTGCCCCTCCCCCGTTCATGCTCTGTCTCTCTCTGTCCCAAAAATAAATAAAAGTTGAAAAAAAAATTAAAAAAAAAAAAAGAATGGATTCTTGCCATTTGCAACAACATGGATGGTCCTAGATTTTACTTATACTAGGTAAAATAAGTCAATCAGAGATATAGCAATATTGTATGATTTCACTTATGTATGGAATCTAAAAAAAACAAAGCAAATGAACAGATGAGACAAAACAGAAGCGGACTCAGATTCAAAGAATAGTCTGGTGGTTGTTGGAGGGAGCTAGGAGGATCAGTGACCTAGGTGAAGGGGATTAATAGGTACAAATTTATGGTTATAAAATAAGTCACAGGAATGTAGGTACAACATAGGGAATATAGTCAGTAATATTGTAATTACTTTGTATGGTGATAGATGGTAACTAGTCTTATTGTGGTGACCATTTTGTAATGTATACAAAAGTTGAATCACCATGTTTCCCACTGTAAACTAATATGATATTGCATGTCAACTATACTTAAATAATAGATGTCAGGAAAGTTCCCCATTCGGGTGCATTGTGTATTTTTTTTCTTAAGAGTCTAGTGACTCCTCTTAGCAGTCAGAAGGATGGCATGTATGTATAGAGAGAAAGAGAAAAACTATCTTCTTAAAGTTAATATGTTTTTATTTTCAAGAATGTTCAAGAAATGTGCAAATAGAGATTTCATTTTATAGCCATCCTTATTTTATTCCTATGGCCTGGGAAAATGTGTCTAGTTATTTGTCTTTATTATAGGTTTTAAAAATATAGATAAATCAGGAAATAATCTGTTTTCTATTCTTCTTCTAAAAGCAGCACTTATTAAAATTTCATTCAGCGTTTGATCCTTTACACCAATACATGAGGCTAGATAATGTCCAAGAAAATTATTGCAAGTCAATAGGTCTTTTTCCATGCATGTTTCATCATTGAGATTTTGCTGCACCCTTGATTGAAAGTCATGCTCTACTAGAAGCATGACACTGACACCAGTCAACTCTACATGAGCTTTGCTTCTTGAAGCTTGCAGAATAGTCCAACAAAGGTCTTTCAACTTAACAAACCACACTGAAATTTGGGCTTTTCACTTAATTGGTGTTTTTATAGACCATGCTGAAATTTTGATAGGTTATTTAAATTATGTAGATTACTGAAATAAACTGTTTGGATGGGAATGAATATTGCTTGTCATTCATTTTAAAAGAAATAAGCAATTTGACTCTTAAGTATTAATGTGATGGAAAAGGACTTGATCGTCATGCCATCAGAAGTAGATTGTTGATCACTGGAGAAATGCAGTTAGCTAGAAAAAAACTTCTTTACTCACACTATTTATAAAAAAATGTATTTGTGTTATATTTCTGGACAAAACAGACTTTTCTCTGAGTCTTATGTTCTAGTCTGCCATCTTTAAAAGAAGTACATTTGCTTTTCATAATCATTTAATTTTTACAATTGGCATAAATAGTATAAAAGGAGAGTAAAAAGAAATCCATAAGATTCTATTCCCTGACAATAATTTATAAGTCATAACAAATTATACCTCTTCATATTCTTTAAGTCATTTTATTGATAAAATAAAAGCCACTTAAATGCTTCGTCAATGTAAGTGTGGCATGCTTATTGTGTCTGGGAAGTTTTTTATTTTTGTTAGGGAAAGGTATTTGGAAAATACTCTTATCTGTTGATGGTACCCTGGGGTATTTGTGAAAGTAAGCACATTGTTACTTGACAAGGAGAATTTTGTTTAAAATAAGAAGATACTTTTACAATTTTCTTCCTGATATTATTTCTCCATCCGTGCTGCCTATTTCTGTATCTTCTCTCCATTAAGAGTATGCCAGCTTTGGGGAATTGATTCACTCTAGAGTCTGCATGTGGTGAGTTGGTAATTATAACATAGCCAAAAAGAATCTTAGATGGGGTTTTACATGTGGGGTAGAAGGATACTTTCAAAGGCTCTTTGAAAGATTGGTTGCATAATTTGTGGAGACATTGCAAAATTAAAATGCAGAATTTTTTGTTGAAATATTACTAAAAATTTCAAGATGGTGACAGCAGAGCATCAAACCAATTGGGAGCCTTTTGTGACTGCATAGGTTGGTGCCTGTGAAGTTGGTCTTGGGCTCCTTGTCTTGGGAGACTCTTAATCTCTTCCCCTGTTCTTCAAGTCCCTGAGGAATATCTGTTCCCTCATTTGTTGTGGACTTTGAGTAGCTGTTTTTTTTTCTTTCTACTTTTAGTTGGAATTCTTATTTTTGCCTTTCTAACAATTTTTGTTTCATGTGCTGTCTCTAAACTGCCCAGCAGTATTGTTTTTGACAACTAATTCCAGAACATCTTTCAATTTAACCACCTCTTTGATTTTCCTTTTTCCTTTTGAAAGAAGCTTTCCTCCTACCCTGGTTTGTGTGATCTGGTTCCAACATCTGCTTTTTGTCTTAACGGAATACTCTCATTGCCCCAGGATTGTTAAATGTGGGATGGATCATATGTCCTAAGACTAAAGAGCAGGACTAGATAGTGGCACCAAGATGCCATTACCCTCATGTTCCTCTTTCCCTACTCTCAGATTTTGGAGAGATCTAAGAACCAAATACCCATTTTTGTTGCTGGATCCACAGCTAATTTGCTCTGAATGTATGACCTCATTTCTTCTACCTGTGTGAACTGGAGTAGACAATAGCTTAGAAGGATACTAAAGTTCCCTTTCATCATCATTAGAAACTCTCAAGAAAACCTAAGACTTTGCCTTCCTTTTTTTCTCTTTACTGGGCCCTAACCAGATTGTTTTTAGCTCTGTAGATTAAAAGATCATTTTCAAGGAGGAGGAGGAAAGCTCAACAGAAGAAAGAGGGAAAAATACACTTTAAAAGAGTACTCTTGAAACTAAAGGGAATCTTGAGATGAAGTTAGTTCAGCTCCTTAAGTATTCAGCCCAAAACAAGTAAAGCTAAAGAACCAAAGAATACAACATCCTTTTCAATATTATTGTTCCTAACAGAATATTCGGAATATTCTTCTCTCCTTGACAGTAGTTCAAGGCTCTGAGCCAAAGGGAGAAATCAGGTCACTCATATTTCCTCCTAGTCTTTATTTATCAATACTTCTGCATTTCTAAAGCAGCTTCTTAATTCCTTCCAGTAACCCAGTATATTAAGTTAGGTAGAAATCACTTATTATTAATGTGGGAACTGAGGCTCAGGTGACTTAGCTGATACTTCCAAGGGTTACAATATTAATTCGTAAGTATTTGAAAAGAACTGAGAATTCTCAAATGCTCAACAAAGAATATTGCCTTATATTGCTGCTAAGCATCAAGATGTTTGTCACTGTTGTCACTATTTATGTACATTTCTGTGTTATTTCTAGATGTACTATCATCTGTGGCTCTCTAACTTCATTTGTTATGTTCTTCTCCTTTCCCTATTTGTCATTCTTAAACATGATAAGTCTTTAATTTATATCTCTGTAACTTAAAAATGTTTTTTAAGTATTAAAGTTTCATTTTTTGAGACTTGTTACTTCAATAGTGAGGCAAGATAGCCATTACTACAATTTTAAGTTGAACCAATAACTGTAGTTCCATATGTGGGCTAGGTGCCAACTATAATCACTCAGAGTTGCCCTCAATAGTTATTTGCCCTGAGCTATTTTGTTAGCATTAAACATCAGCCTGTACTTAGATAAGGATCTGAAGATTGTACAGTTGCTTAGTTACTTGCTTTTTTTCATTGCTTCCCATTTAAGCCAATAACTAAATGAACAATTAGGACTTGGGTTGTGTGAGAAATGTGTTTTATTTGGCATGGACCCTAATGATCAGATAATGAACAGCTTCATTTCTATCAAGAGGATATTCTAAAGGATGGTTTCATTTCTTAATGCTGACCCTCACTCTGAGAGGCAGACTGCTCTAATCATGATAGTTAATGACCAATAAGTGGCCATTTGTCACATTTTCACTCTTTACTCCAGGCCTCAGCCAACCTCTAACATAAAGGATTCAAACTATGATGAAATGCTTTAACAGGTAATGATGAGAGAGATGATGAGAATTTTTAGGCCAGGGTTCATGCTCCATATGTTCTCTGTAGTAATCATGTTGAAAAATAGTAGTTTGGTTCTGAAGCACTACAGAATTTGATTCACTGGACATTTATTGACTATGTGTAACTCATGAGAGTAGAAAGAGAAATGAATATCAAAGTACAAATCTCTGCCTCTAATAAACTTAGTCTGTAGTAAGATGTCACGTTCTAATCAGAATTTAAATGAAATAGGTTATGACTAACTTAGTTACTAGACTTATGTACAGAAAACATTATAAACTCGGAGGAAGCATCAGAAGTCTCTAAAAGTTATAAAGACCTTTAAATTGTTTCTTATGTACCCTTGGCTTATGCATACTTGACTTTGACTATAAACATAACCCAACATTTGAAAAGTTCACAGTTAAATTGTGGAAGTTCATTAACTACATGATTAAAGCTGATTTGTTATGTTTAAATTTCCATAATCCATTTACAAGGTTTATCCATTTAAAATCTCTAAATTAGCAGTTTCTCTGCTTCTATTATTCAGGTCATTGCACCTTAGATAAGCTAAATGTCTAAGTGTTCCCTGTAAAAAAAGCAAACAAAATTTAAATATCTGCCATAGGAAGGTCAAAACAAGGAAAGCCATCATTAGTCTGAATAGAAGTTTCCATTAATTTTCTACTTCATTTTTCCTCCTCTTCATCAAATATAAGTGAATTAATGAAATTTTCCAAAATATTTCCTTTTAAAATATGCATTTTAATTCAGTTCTTAAAAACCATTCTGAGCTGTGGCATCATTTTTAAAGTTTATTTATTTATTTTGAGAGAGATAGAGAGTACAAGTGTGGGAGGGTGAGAGAGAGGGAGAGAGAGAGAGAATCCCAAGCAAGCTCCACACTGACAGCATGGAGCCCGATGTGGGGCTTGAACTCATGAACTGTGAGATCATGACCTGAGCTGAAACCAAGAGTCAGATGCTTAACCGACTGAGCCACCCAGGGGCCCCAATATGCATTTTAATTCTAAACGGAAATTGTAATTTGTAGAAGTTAGGACATTTGGGATTCCTTTGGCATGCAGTATTAATAGTAACAAGGGCACTGAGGAGACATTTGCAAGGCAGCAGTGTAAGAAGATTCTGAATTCACCCTCATCCCATAGATATGCTATATCTACGGCTCAAAATGGATAATTTCCCTCTGAAAAAGATCTGAAAACTAGGTGAACTGTTTCACCACAACAAAGGATAAAAAGATCACATGAAGAGGGTGGGAGAGGCAGAGACATGATACTGCCCCAAACCCCATCCTCTGGTGCAGCAACACAGGTTGAGTGGATCCATAACTTATTTTTCTTAGTAATTATCTAAAGTTACAGAAACTATCAACATAGAAAATTACTAATTCTAAAGCATTACAATAACTTTGGTAATGCTTATAAGAATTTTTGATTCTTTAAAAAAGTGCTTATTAGTGTCTACTGTGGCTGTCAAACTTTATGGGAGATAAAAATACCTCTCCCAAGAATCTTAAAGTCTAGTTGAAGAATTAAAAATGTCAACATAAGTAACTGCAAAAGTCAGTAGAACATAAAAGGCCCAAAACTAACATACAAAAAAAGTAGTATAAATATTGAATGGTGGGAGCATTTCTCCCAACTGGTGGTATAGGGAGTAGGTTGAATCACCAAAGTTTCCATAGATCAAGAGACATTACGCGGAGGTGGACCCTTTAGGGATGATATAAGACAAATGTAGAGATGCCACCCTGTAGGAATAAAGGATATAGTGAACATTCTGCCTGACTGAGGTATGGAGTAATTGAAGAAGAAGATGAGCTAAAAAGTTTTGGAAGATATGTGTGAGCTTGTGTATGGACAGCCCTGAATACCAGGTTAAAGAGTAGAATCCTTCAATTCTAGTCCGTGAATATATATCAAGTTCTCTACTGTTTGTGTTGTGTTTAATCTGTGTATATGGGGAAAACAAACCAACAAACAAAGAACCCAGAGCAATGTGGTTTAACTCCTCAGGAAGTTCACTTTGTAGATTTTGCAGATGTGATAGACATCAGGAATGGGGTAGACTAGGTGGATTATTTGATATTTGTAGTCAGAGGAGTTCTGGGCTAGGATTTAAGAGTAATAATTTGAAGGTGATGTATAAAATAAATGAGTGGACAAGACTTGGCCAATAGACCCCCAAGTGTTGGACTTCCCAATTTTGTTTTATTTATTTCTGAAAAGGATATGTCTTAAAAGAAAAAGAAAAGGAAAAATACCAAATTATTTTTGTAGGCTAGTATGAAGAAATATAAGAAGAGTAAAGCTTTTTTTCCCCCCCAGGAATCCCAAATTAATGTTCTGATTTCATTAAATGAAGGTACTTCTGACATAGAGTAGTCCCTAGAATGAGTTATTTCTTTAATATGCACAACTGTACTCACTAATAAGGGTAGAGGCATGGTGCCAGACTGTGAAAGCACCAGTGTTCTGCCCTCTCAGGAGACTCCTCAGCAGCTCAAGATCACAGAAAGAGAAAATAAGTGACAGCAAGGAATTGGGTGACAGTGGAGGGTGATAGAAAAAGGTAGGAAAGAGAAATTTTGTTGAAATTAAAGTATGGAATAAATAGGTATAAAATTAAAACTCATTTGTATAATAGTTTAGTACATATATTCCTCAACTTAGGACAAATTTACGTAACAATAAACCCATCATAAGATAAAAATATCATAAATCAAAAATGCATTTAATACACCTAACTTAGTGGACATCATAGCTTAGCTTAGCTTAGCTTAGCTTCCCTTAAATGTGTTCAGGACATTTACACTAGCCTAGGTTGGGTAAAATCACATAACACAAACCCAATTTGATAACAGTGTTGATTGTCTCATGTAATTTATTGGATACTGTACTGGAAGTGAAAGGACAGTTGTGTGAGTACAGAAGGGTTGTGATCATGTGGCTGGCTGGGAGCTGTGGCTCACTGCTGCTGCCCAGCATTGTAAGAGAGTACCTACTGCATATTGTTAGCCCAGGAAAAGATTAAAATTCAGAATTTGAAGTATGGTTTCTACTGAGTGTGTATCACTTTTACATTATTGGAAAGTTGAAAAAATTGAAAGTTGAAACATCATCAGTCAGGAATTGTCTGTATGGCATACTTAAGTGCTAAATGATTGCTCTAAAATTCTGCTGCTGAATTATTAAAGTGATTTAACTTTTCTCCACGTGGTAGCCAGGATTCTAGGATGTCCCCTAAGATTCCTACCCCCTGAAACACATGCCATGTATAATCCTGTCTCTTTGAGTGTTGGATGGAAGCTGGGAATAGGATGATGTTTCTCCCATGAATAAATTAAATTATACGGCAGAAGTGAAGGGATTTTTGCAGATGTGATTTTAATTCCTTCAATCAGTTGACTATGAGTCAATCAGAAGGGAGGTTATTCTGGGTAAGCCTGAACTAATCAGATGAGCCCTTTAAGAAAGGGTCTTGAAGGGGTGCCTGGGTGGCTCATTAGGTTGAGCATCTGACTTTGGCTCAGGTCATGATCTCACAGCTCCTGGGTTCAAGCCTTGAGTCGGGCTCTGTGCTGACAGCTCAGAGCCTGGAGCCTGCTTCATATTCTATGTTTCCCCCTCTCTCTCTGTCCCTTCCCTGCTTGCACTCTCTCTCTCTCTCTCTCAAAAAAAAAAATAAAATAAAATAAAAAAGAAAAGAAAAAAAGAAAAAGGTCTTGAAGTCAGAAATTCTCTGTGCTACTGGCTTTGGAGACACAAATCACCATGAGTTTTTCAGCTAAAACTAAGTGACTTTTGCTAATGGTCACATGAGCTTAGAAGAGAATTCCAAGGCTCAGATGAAGCCATTGGCTTGTCTGGTACCTTGTTTGTTCCCTTGTCACATACTTAGCAGAGGACCAAGCTGAGCAGAATTGGGACCTCTGAACTACAGAATCTGTGAGATAATAAATGGGTGTTGTTTTAAGTTGCTAAATTTTATTACTGTTATGCAGTAATACAAAAATATCACACTCCTCACTGAATAAATATTCTGAAGGCAGGAAAGTGGGGATACTACATTTGGAAAATACTTTTACTAAAAATCAAATTAAAATCTGTTGCCAGTGCTCAGTGGATTAGTCAACATAAAAAGATTCTATCTAGTAGACTTCCTTTTCCAACATCTGGCTCTTACTGTTAAGAGTTAGGTGTAATTTGGGATAGAGAAGACATAAAATAGGGCGTAAAATGGCCATGTGATCCTGTGACAGAGAAAAAAAAAACGTTCCCTTCTTTATCACCCTTGATTATTGTTGGGAAATTGTCATTTGTTTGCTAATGGGAGAAAATATGTTATTCTGTATAGAATTGAACTTGGATTTGTTGACATTATTTATCAGTTAAGTGTCAATTCAAGGTACAACTATATAACTTATTCTTTGTTTCTGTCTGTAAAGTATATATACTTTACGCTGCACTGAGGAATGTGATTAAGAACTGAATCAAGAATTCATGAATCATATTGACACAAATAATGTTTATAACTTTTATGCAAGTCTAACAGTTGTGGACAGTTCTGCTGTCCTCCTTCCCAGCTTTCCTGCTTGATTCCTAGGATAATAGAAATTACTTTTTAAAAGGATGGAGAAAATAACAAAACACTGTAAGCAGAGTGAAGTTCCAGAACTTGGCAATCTTTAGGAAGGAAAAAAAAATAGTGTAGTTCATCAGTAAAATAGCACATGGAGCTCAGTTATAAGAAGTTGTCCATTGTAGCAGTAGAAAGCTTTATTTGTCCCATAAATGTGTCATCAGGAGGATATGCTTAGGAGAAGTACTTCCTTCATCCTTTTCTTCTGAAGGCTGGATTTGAAGACCAATGCCTCATTGCAACTGTAAGGAATAAAAACCAGAAAGTAACATAATCTTCAAAAACCTGAATCAGAAGCTGAGTGGAGATAGGGATATACCCAAGTGTGGAGGTCAGAGGAGTAAGAAGAAGGGGAAGAAAAAAAAAAGAGGGAGGAAGAAAGAATAAATATCCTAATGTCTTTGATGAATGTGTTTTGAATTGTCTACTGATGAAGAAACATAAAAAATAGTTTGGCGTTATTCTCTGTGTTCTATTTCTGCATTTGATCTTAAAATTTTAGAACTCTTTGATTATGGAGTATATTTATAATTCTTTCAGACATCAAGGGTTTAGGTCTAAGGTTATGCTTTTATGTTTATTAGGATTCCAGGAACCTGGAGAATGTGTAAGTCAACAAATAGGATTTCAAGTATTTTTTATTAATAAGCTACAGAGTATTATATCTATATATATTTATATCTAGATATGAGCAATATAAAACAAAGCAATATTTTCTATCAAATTCCTTTAAATAGTATATACTTTGTCATATTAAATAAAATAATAAGAGTTTAGCAGTAGTCTTCTCTCAATTGGTAATTATATGGATGCCTTGCATTTAAGTCATCCTAAAATTGCCAGGGCCCATTACCTCTAAATCCCATTATCTGGCCAGGTGATGGTAGACTACACCAATACCTTTTTGGGACTGTTGAAGCTGAAGTTGCTTTCTTTGCTCACATGAGGGAGTGGAATGATTCCCTCTATGCCCCCAGCTGCCTGGGGAGATACCCATCTAGTCAAAAAGGGAATCTGGAATAAAGAAGTTGTGGAACAAAGTGAAGGGGGAAGACCTCACTCACAGCAATCCCATGATCCTACAGCGAAAAGATTTCTTCTCCCTCTTCTAGAGTACTCCTTCCTGAATCATATCCAGTTTGGTGTTTTAATCCTTTTAGGAAATTAGAGTTTGTAGTCATTTTCCTGGGAATATGACATTTTATGGTAGAAAACATAGAGATAGAAATAGGCATTTTCATATTCAGTCAGCTTTATTCAGCTGAAACCTGAATTGTCTCTTAATTGTCCTTCCCTTTCCAACCACAACTTGACTAGCTATGGACTTTGGGTCATTCTAAATTTTCTTGATACTACAGTGGTACTTATCATTCTATCTAATCAAAAACCAAAGGTATTTTTACAACATCATTTTGTCCTGTAAACGGATAATGCTTTCTCTTTGTTCTCCATTGTTTTATGCCAAGAAGTATTCACCTTTAAATATTTGAATTCATGCATGTGTTCTGCATAGAGATACAGATGCAAATAGTTTTAATACAGCAGCATCAGTGGCAATAAGGGTACTGAGTTCTGCATGAACCTAATGATGAAGTAGTTCACTGAATTTGAAAGTGGAAGCCTACCCCAGGCCTCTGACCACAGAAAGTTCATCATAACTTTTTAACTCATTTGTACTTTATTTAAATTTTTTAAATGTTTATTTACTTTTGAGAGAGAGAGAGACAGAGCAGAGTTGGGGAGGGGCAGAAAGAGACAGAGACACAGAATCCAAAGCAGGGTCCTGGCTCTGAGCTGTCAGTACAAGTCCGAAGCAGGACTCGAACTCACCAGCCATGAGATCATGACCTGAACTGAAGTCGAATGCTTACCCGACTAAGTCACCCAGGTGCCCCAAGTCATTTGTACTTTAAAAGAATGTATTTGTATCCTGTCTAAACTGGTTTCCTGTACAGGTCTATGACCTGCACTAATCGTCAACTCTTCCTTCAGAATCTTAACATGCAACTTCCTTTAAAGAAAGTTGATTCTCGATGTTCTTAGTCTCCCTTTGTTCTCTGCCCATAGCTGATATCTTTGCCATGTAAAAATCATGACTCTTTAATCACAATCCATCAGGAAAGCCCTTACTTACACAAATTTTTCTTAGACATCTTTCTTTTTTCATTTTTTTAAATTTATATTTTAAATTTATTTTTTTTTTTACCTTGAGAGAGACAGAGAGAGAGAGAGAGAGAGAGTCTGAAGCAGGTACTTCATTGTCAGTGCAGAGCCCACTGAGGGACCTGAACTCATGAATTACAAGATCATGATCTGAGCTGAAACCAAGAGTCAGACACTTAACTGACCAAGTCATCAAGGCACCCCATCTTAGACTTTTCTCTTTTTTTTTTTTTTCAACGTTTATTTTTGGGACAGAGAGAGACAGAGCATGAACGGGGGAGGGGCAGAGAGAGAGGGAGACACAGAATCGGAAACAGGCTCCAGGCTCTGAGCTATCAGCCCAGAGTCCGACGCGGGGCTCGAACTCACAGACTGCGAGATCGTGACCTGGCTGAAGTCGGACGTTTAACCGACTGCGCCACCCAGGCGCCCCTAGACTTTTCTCTTAAAGAGGAACACCAGGGTAGGATGGGTACGTTGTTACTGTTATTGTTTGGTCATCCTTGTAGTTTTATTAACAAAAATATTTTTTGAACAGGGAAAATGGGCTTACCACACAATTAGTAAGACGGTATTAATCTAGATAAAGGAATTTTGAACCATATGAAAGTCTCTCTTAAAGCTGATGTCTTATTTTACAGTTCTGCCAATGACTTGGTTGAAGATGTGGAAATGCAGGCTTATTAAAAATGGATGATCAAGCTTAGAAAGATGACAAATATTTGAGGACAGAACTAGGATTTCAAAATTAATGGTGACTAAATAATCAACTGAAAATATTAGGATATATGTAAATACAGAACTTGAGTTCAGAAAGCCAATTGTATAAATACAAGTTAGGATAACACCTGACTTGGTAGCAGATATTATTTAATCCTAACTAATACCAAAGAAAAACAAGGAACAGGGCCAGTTCATTTAGGCCAGTTAATATGTTTTTTTTTCTATTTTTTGAATTTTTTATTAAAAAGTTTTTTGATATTTATTTTTGAGAGAGAGAGAGAGAGAGAGAGAGAGAGAGAGAGAGAGAAAGTGAGCAAGGGAGGGGCAGAGAGACGGAGACAATCTGAAGCAGGCCCCAGGCTCTGAGCTGTCAGCATAGAGTCCAATGTGGGGCCTGAACTCATGAACCATGATTCATGACCTGAGCCAGGGTCGGAAGCTCAACCAACTGAGCCACCCAGGCACCCCTATGGTTTGTTTTTTTAAAAAGTTAATGTGGAGCACCTGGGTGCCTCAGTCAGTTGTGTATCCGACTCGATTTTGGCTCAAGTCTTGATTCCATGGTCATGGGATCGAACCCCACATCAGGGTCCTTGCTAAGCATGGAGCCTACTTAAGATTCTCTCTCACACGCTCTCTCTCTCTCTCTCTCCCTTCTCTCTGCTACCCTCTCCCATGCTTTCTCTTTAACATAAAAAATAAAAAATAAAAAGTTAATGTAATTTTATCCTATATAATCTTATTAAAATAAAACATCCTATCTAAAAAATGTTACTTATGTAAATATATTTATGAATTATATATATTTATATGAATGTAAAGTTAGGCATGGGAGGCCACACAGATAATAATTGCATTGATTAGTTTAGAGGACTTAATTTTTAAAAATTCAATACCAGTTTAAAAATTTGTAAGTACAATTGTAAGTAAGTGTTATATAAAATAAAATAATCTCAGGAGTAGGTGGAACTCTTAACGAAATAAGATTAATAATAGCAACAATATATAACTTATACTTGTTTAGCAAACTGTGGTTTATATTATGTAATAGACTATAGTTTATTATTATAATTGTTCTTTAATTTTAACTTTAATTGGCTCCTTACAATTTTCTAAGGTAGGTAAGGTAGCAATTGTTTTACTTTGAGGGTATTAAGATAAACTTGGAGAAGCAAAGTGATTTATTTTAATCTTAGTTCTAGTCATAACAAGCACACACATGTGTCTTTGCAGAAGCATTTTTCTGGATGAATCAGTCCTGTCCAGAGGAAGAAAAGACTGATTTGGTCTTCTGTGTTGAATGTATGTATACCTGAGTGTAAAAGTATAATACAATATAAAATAGTATCTTAGAATACATAACTATATAAAAAAATAATGCCCTATGATGTAATAAAGTTAGAGGTTAAATCATACATTTTTCCCATATATTTGTTCTAATAGGGATATTACAAAATTAAAATTCATGAAAGATAAGCTGAAGAAGTATGCTAAGATTGTGAAAACCAAGCTCTAAGAAAAATTATCTTGAAGGAATTGAGAAATGTTTTATTAAAGAGCAAGCTTCAAAAGAGTGGGGACCATTTCTGTTTTGTTCACAAGTGGTTCTTAGTATAAAGTAGGTACAGAATAATTATTTGCTCAATGATTAGATGACATAATTTCTGTCATCATTTACTTGAAGGATGGGCATTTGATTTATTCAGAGGATAGTCATACAAATAAGAATTGGAAGTTATTCAGACAAATTCTAGCTATATTTATATAAGGAAGAAACTTCCCATGGTGAGTGCTTTTTACATGAAAGGCTTTTAAAAGCATTTGGCATTATTGGGGCGCCTGGGTGGCTTGGTCCGTTAAGCGTCCGACTTCGGCTCAGGTCATGATCTCACGGTCCGTGAGTTCAAGCCCAGCGTCGGGCTCTGTGCTGACAGCTCAGAGCCTGGAGCCTGTTTCAGATTCTGTGTCTCCCTCTCTCTCTGCCCCTCCCGTGTTCATGCTCTGTCTCTCTCTGTCTCAAAAATAAATAAACGTTAAAAAAAAATTAAAAAAAAGTATTTGGCATTATTTACTACGGGAGGAGTTACTTAATTTTAAGTATCTACATTTCAGTTGAAGTACCAAAAGCTGTTTTGCTAATAGCAGAATATTTTGTAGGTAAAGAATATGCCATGTACATTGGATATTTTTCTGCTAAAACATGGAGCATTGTCAAAACTCCTAAAATAATTTTCATGACCTCAAGTGAAACACTAAACAATGATTTCCATTTTTAAATTGAAATAATGCCACTTCAGAAATAAGCAAGAGTGGGCTATAGTCTGGGATTAGAAATTTGTGAAAATAGATAATTCTGAAAAAAATCTCAATTTTTAAAAATTCCAACTTTGCAATTATTTAGGTATGGTTTTTCTGTTAGTCTTTCTAATGTTTAATGTGAAGTGGGCCAAAGGGAAAAGGATATAACTGGAAGAAAGCTTTAGTTTTTGGTTAGAAAGTGGTTATGGATAATCCACATACTAAACTATTTACTGGAAGAAAAATAGTTTTGATAATGTATCAGTAGCTTTTGAACTTCATTTTTGCATTTTCTTTGAATAAGGGTAGATCCATTGAAGTCTTCAATGTAATAAGAATTTGCCAATGGAATATCGTTAGTAGACCTTAATTTCACCTTTCAAAAGAACTGAATTCAGAAAAGTGCAGTACGCTTTAGGAGTAAAACAGATTTGGTAGTCACCAAGAAGAAATTTTTCTATTTTGCTTGTTTGTTTTAAAATAAGTGGCCTATTTATTATAATTATTATTATTGATGATTGGTTTATTTCTTTTTTTTTTTAATTTATTTTTTAACATTTATTTATTTTTGAGACAGAGAGAGACAGAGCATGAACAGGGGAGGGTCAGAGAGAGAGGGAGACAGAATCTGAAACAGGCTCCAGGCTCTGAGCTGTCAGCACAGAGCCTGATGCGGGGCTCGAACTCACAGAAAGTGAGATCATGACCTGAGCTGAAGTCGGACGCTTAACCGACTGAGCCACCCAGGCGCTCCATGATGATTGGTTTATTTCTTAAATACATATCTAAGTTGCTTTTGTTGAGCGTTAACCTCATTATTCAAATCATCTGAAAGGGGAAATCTGTACAATGGAAGTTAAAAAGGAGCTTGAAATATGAGACAAACAATACTTATATTGACAGATATATGCATCCTTAAATTTTTGAACACATTTAAAAATATATAGATTAAAAACAATAATTTATGCATGAAAAACAGTTCTGGAGATCTGACTTTATGGGTCAATAAAAATTTTTATTTTTGAAGCTCCAATGTTTTATATGTATATGTGTGTATATATAAAATATATATAATATAAAAAATATATACTAAAGTTTAAAAATTTTTTATATATTAACATATACTATAAGTATAATATAGTATAAATATATAATAGTATTGTATAATATATGTTGATAGTAAATGTAAATAATATACATATAATATATATGCATATATACATGTAATATATACATATAAATAAATAAATAACGAATGGTAGAAGGACAGTAGTTATTTTTCTGAACACATTACGCAATAACTTAGAAATAACTTTTTTGATCAAGTGGATATAAACTCAAGGTTCAGGACTGCTTAAGGTTTTGTGGTGGGTTTATGTTATAAAGCAATCTACCTAAAAGTGTCATGGTAAATATAAAATGTGAACAAAACAGGGTGACTGGATGGCACAGTCCATTAGGCATCTGATTCTTGATTTCAGCTCCGGTCATGATCTCACAGTTTGTGAGATCAGGCCCTGTGTCAGGCTCTGTGCTGAGCATGGAGCTTGCTTGGGATTCTCTCTCTCCTCCTCTCTCTTCCCCTCCCCCGGTGGTTCATTTTCTCTCTCTCTCTCTCTCTCTCTTTCAAAAAAAAAAAAAAACTTTATAATGTGAATAAAAATCTTTTTAAAATATTTAAGTGAAAGGTTATAGTATCATAGCACATATTCCTCTCTAGTGTTTGTATTGTGTAATCATTGTTTCAATATTTATGATTGATTTAAGCCTCAGCTTGCCTACCTGAATGGGGAAGTTTCGGTCTTTCAATTTAGCCTATATTTCAGGAAAGACACACCTTTATCTCTTGCCTACTTTTATGGACTCAGAAACGCCTTTCTGAGGCTATAGAGAAGCAATAGAACAGAATTCATAACTATGATTTCCATGGTAATATTCTGTTTCAGAAGAAGATACAAATAAATGGCTGATTTTCTGTCTAGCTGTGTAATAGGATGGCAATCTTTTTACTTGGTTTTTCTGCTTAAAAAATGGATATAACATGAATATCATCTTTCTTTGTGTGGATGAAAATAATTTACAGCATAAGTACTTTGTAAGTGCATAATATTCTGCAAATGCTCAATAATTAACCGAACAGCTCGTTTTAAAATATAAATCAAGTATGCTAGGGGAGGAAAAATTCCAGGAGGGAAACCAGGCAAAGTGCCACTTTCTTAGAGCTCTAGGCAGATACTCTAGCTGTGGTGAGGTTGAATGGCTTTCTTTATCAACTCCTCCATGAAGTATTATGAGCCCATCCGTAGGCACACACCAGATTACCCTCAGAGCTTTTTGTCCTTGCCCAAAGACAAAATCACTAACTTAAAAGAAGTAATACACACCTGGTAAGTGTGAGTCATGTTGGGAATGGAATAAGGAACATGATGGTCTTCATAGAGCTTTTGGTTTTGTGGGAAAGGCAAGCAATGAAGTAAGTCTTACTATCTCACAGTGAGTTGACATATGGCAGAGGAAGTGCAAAGTGATCAGAGCACATGGTAGGGGCACTGAAGCTCTTCCAGCTTGGAGGTAGAACTAGCTAGGGAAAGCTTAACAAGGAAGTGCCTTGTGGTGGCTCACTGCTATTGAATGGAAATTTAAGCTAGGAAAGAAGCATAATTCCTAAAGAGGTAATACATGGCTCAAAAAGATTTCCAATAGGATTATTTTATAATTTTAATTTATTCTGTTTATATCATTTGTTGACTGTTGTCTCCAATTTTTATTTTATCACATGCCATCCTTCCCTGATTTGCAGATTTTAGGGTTTTCTTATTGTATAATAAACTCTTGAATTTAGCTTCCACAGTTCTCCACCATCTGACACTAAATAACTGATATATCTTAAAATTCAGTCCGAAGGAAGCACCCTCTAGACATGGAAGTATTTGAACTTTCCTTTTTTTTTTTTTTAAAAAAGTTTATTTATTTATTTTGAGAGAGAGACTAGGGGACAGAGAGAGAGGGAGAGAGAATCCCAAGCAGGTTCCCCGCTGTCTGCACAGAACCTGACACGGGGGCTCGATCTCATGAACCATGACCTGAATCGAAATCCAGAGTCTAACACTTAACTGACTGAGCCATCCAGGTGTCCAGAGCTTTCTTATATGTGAATTTTGGTCTTCACGTATCTTGCCTGTATAAATAATTTTAGACAAACATAACCCATATCTCATCTACTTCACGAATTCTCTGATTACACTCCTTGGACAGAGGCTGTCTGTCAAGAAAAAAAGAATATTGTCTATAATGTTAATGTTTTCTTACTCTATATTCTCTTTTTTGAGATTTCACTCACAGAAAACATTCAAATTATAGAATTAGTTAATCTGAAAAGAAAGCACAACTGCTTCAAAAATAAGTGATAGTTACTTATATGTCATAATTCTATTTTGAACTCATGAGTCTTAATGCTACAAAGTTCAAACATATTCTTTACCTCTGCTATGCCTCAAATATTGGGTAACTCTGAAAAATACAACACATTTATTTTATATCATGAAAGTTTTATGATAGTTCTGGTTCAAAATTATAATTTTCTGTGTAGTATTTATTTTTGGTTCTTCAACCAGATTTTAATAAACCCTATGAAATAAGGACCTTACTTCCTTCACTTTTTCCTTGCTTTTACTCTATGAAATGCATGTCTTTCAGATTATTTATTATTTTAAAAGTAATAAATATGGCTTGGAAAGCCTCAAGATGATTCATTCAATTCTATAATGAAATCTGTGTGTGTGTGTATGTATGTATGTATGTATGTGTATATACATGTGTATATATACATACATATGTATATATATTGTCTACCACATATTCTTTTCTGTGTTAGATTTTAAGAAAATGATAGTGAAAGATAGTACTATAGGTGTTTCTCCAAATAATACTATTAAAGGAAACTGATAAGTGGATGGAAAATTACAACACATTATAATAAGTTATGTGAAAGGGCAGTTTGATTATGGAAGCTCATGAGAAGCGACCATATCCATTTTGGGAATCTGGGAAAGCTTTCTGAAAGAGTGCATGTAAGCTGAGACTTGAAGGATGAGTGGGAATTAATCAGACGAGGAAGTGGGGAAAAGAATTGCATGTGTAAAGTCTCCGAGATTAGAGAGACCATGACTTGTTTATGGAACTTGAACAAGTTAAGCCTGAAGTAGCAAGGGATATGGCTGGAGAGGGAGAGAGAGAAGCAGATGAAGAAGAGCATATAAGGTATGTTAGTGTTTATATAAAGAACAATGCGGGCAACTTACAGCATTTTAATCAGAGGCATGAAATGTTTAGATTTACCTTTTATAAAGAGCATTAGTTCTGTACAGTGTAACAAAAATTAGAAGAAAGCAAGACTTGAGTTTTGAGAGTATTGTAATAATTCTGCAATGTACAATGTGATTAGAGCTTATAAAAGAAGCTGGCAATGGGGATAAAGAGAGGTAGTTGGAGTCAAGAAATATTTTAAGAGTAAAATCCATAGATTTTGCTGGTTGTAGGCAATAAAGAAATGAAACAGTCCAATATGACTGGATATTGATTTAAAGCAACCATCTGAATTGTACCATTCACCAATATAGAAACACAGGAAAGAGAAAAGCAGACTTGTGGGAAGAGGAAAACAATAGTTTCAGTACTGAATACGTCAAGTTTCAAGAACTGAAAGGCATCAAAGTAGGTGTATTGTTAATTCTTGGCAAAGTAGTGTTGGCTACCAACATCTAGTAGAATTTAAAAAAAATTATTTTAATGTTTATTTAATTTTCAGAGAGAGAGAGACAGAGAGACAGAGAGAGAATAAGAGAGCAAGCATGAGTGGGGGCAGGGCAGACAGAGATCCGGAGACACAGAATCTGAAGCAGGCTTCAGGCTCTGAGCTGTCAGCAGAGAGCCTGATGCGGGGCTCGAACTCATAAACAGTGAGATCATGACCTGAGCCGGAGGTGGATGCTTAACCAACTGAGCCACCCAGGAGCCCCTCTAGTAGCAATTTCTTATCTTTAAGAAAAAGCTCAGCCCTGGTAAAAATACATTAAACATGTTTTAACTTTCTAAGTTTAGTCTAAGTGCATACCACCCCTTGATTGATTTTTCTAAAACATATTTCTGATGATGCTACTCACCATTTCCATATGATTTACATTCAAGGGAAATTGTTGGTGAAAAGAAATTTTTATTCTGTCACTATTTTGTTCATAGAAGACATTCAAATTTTTAATGATTCATAGTTTTAATTTAATGAAATTTACTTACTAAATATCTGTAATATACAAAATTATTGAGATGTAGAGGTAAATAGGACAACATAATGATCTTCAATAGATTTTAAATCTATATAACATTTATTTTAACTTTATATAACTATGTATTGTAAGAGGTGAAGTAGGAATTATCAAAAGAAAAACTGCACCAGGTTTTGACTGTTTTGAAAATAACCAGGATCCAATAGAGCCTCAGAAACCCAGGAATGTTAGGAAATTCATAAGGGAATAAAGATTTACCATGTGGGCACTGAAAAGATACTAAAAATATGAAAAAAGTAGATTATCATTTATCTAGTGATGAAAGGGTCATTCATTATTTTTGTGAGGGCAATTTCAGGAGGTCAGTAAGGCCCTAAGTCAATTGGGAGAATATCATGGAGAGAAATGGAGAGAGCAACCATAGTTTACATTCACTTGACTCCAATATAAATGGATGAAGTTGATACATAAAAACTGAAACTAAAATTATGGTTCAGATGTGTGTGTGTGTGTGTGTGTGTGTGTGTGTGTGAGCATGCGCATGCACCTGGGTATGTGTATATACATGGGAATGTATATGTATGTATTTGTAACACTTAAGAAGAATTGAAACAGCTGGGGTCTCTAGAGAGAGTATAGTGGCAAGTCCTATAAGTTTAAAAAAAGCATTTAGTCTATGAACAAATAATAAAGAAAAATTGTATATATTCGACTATGGCTAATGAAAAATGCATTGCTAGATGGTTAAGTTAAACCAGAGGAGAAGAAAGATTGAGAGGACTGATTAATGATAATGTTTATTATATTGCTTGTGAAGAAGCTTTCCAGAGATGGATGAGAGGCAGGTGAAAGAAGAAGAGTACCATTTTAAGAAGAGAATCCAAAAAAGTTTTGGACAATCTCGTAGATGTGCACAGAGAATACACTGGGATTCAGGGCTGCCAGAGCAATCAGGACTTGAGGGAGCAAGGTCCTGGGTAAATGGCAGATACAGCCAAGTGCTCAATGTTCATCAGCCTTCTGTCTTCAGGAATTTGTGGAATTTTTAAGTTCCACAAGATCAGAAGTAAGCAGAGAGCTTCTAACAAGCAGAGAAGAGTTTTTGGAAATTTCAAGTTTCCAAGGAGACAAAAAATAAAAATCAGGAATTGCCAAGGAGGAAGGGCATTGCAGAATGACCTAGGTTCTTGGACCCGAAGGACTATGTTCTGGTCACAGTTATGAATTAGAGGAAGAAAATCAACCTTACAAAACCTGGAACCTAACCCTAAGTAAGAGAAAAACAAGAAAAAAATATTAAAAGAGAGAATAAATGGCATAAATGTCACAGCAGTAAAATAAAATTTAGGATTGCCTTTTCAACAGAAATGAAAGAAACAAGAAAACAGTGGAGTGGCATCTTTAAAGTGTTGAGAGAAGACAACTGTGTACTTGAAATTTTATAAACTAGTGAAACTATCCTTCAAAAGTGATATTTTCCCATAAAAAAGGGAGAAATTTAAAATGCAAATTAATTTTTAGACATTGAAAAATACTAAGGGGCATTTTTTAGGTTAAGGAAGATGCTGGAAGATAGAAATACAAATATGCATGAAGAAATGGAGAGCCCCTGAAAGGGCAAACATGTGATTCTATATGAATGAATAATTCACTATGCAAAAATTGCAAAAACTTGTTCTGAAGTCTAAATTATTTAAAAAAAATTTTTTTTCAACGTTTATTTATTTTTGGGACAGAGAGAGACGAGTATGAACGCGGGAGGGGCAGAGAGAGAGGGAGACACAGAATCTGAAACAGGCTCCAGGCTCTGAGCCATCAGCCCAGAGCCCGACGCGGGGCTCGAACTCACGGACCGCGAGATCGTGACCTGGCTGAAGTCGGACGCTTAACCGACTGCGCCACCCAGGCGCCCCTGAAGTCTAAATTATTTTAAAAACACAATACTACAGTATCACAAAATGTGATATAGGTACATGGAGTAAAAGTGTTCCAGAGTCCTAGATATTTCTGGGAAATGGTAAAAGACATTACTTACATGAGAAGATAATGAGTTAAATATGAATATTGCGATCTCCAGAACAGGCTTTTTTAGTATTTTTATCCTAGTGGAAACCTTAAAATAACATACATTAGTATGATCAGTAAGCTGTAGATTAATGATTCAATATTAATTTTCAGTGAGCATTTTAATGGAGAATATTTTTCTGTGTTTTTTAGGCTATTATCTTCTCTTTTTGTGTTATTTCTGTCTCATAAAGGATGCAAACTGAATACAAATCAATGATGTAGTTAGAAATAACTTTAGTTTTCACTTTGTTAAAAAAATAATTTTTAACTTTTCCAAGAAGGTCTATACAAGGTATGCCAAACCTAATAAGGTAAGGTATGTGGTTTATGGTATGCATAAGAATAGTTTTTCATCTTATTTAAAAATAAAAATAATTTTTAGTTAATCTTTTTTTAGAAATAAAATAGTTAATTTTAGCTTACTTTTCTTAATCTTTTTCATAAATGTCAAATATATAGTTTTATAAGTTCTCTATAGTTTATAAAATTCTATATTTTATAAACACAAATGTGTGTAGATATATGTATACATATACAAACACACACAAAAGGCTGACTAAAACATTTAAACCCAAGATACAAAGTCTCTATAAATACCAAGCTGGACAAATACACACAAACACACACACACACACGCACACACACAGAAAACAATTCTTAAGCACAGCATAGTAAAACACACTTAAAGGCAAAGACAAGGAAAAAATACTGTTAGCAAAGACAGAAAAGACATTGATGTGCATTTCTTGTAGGTATCATGTACTCAGATTTTGTCTTTTCACCAGTCTTACAATGTCTGCCTTTTCAATGGGCTTTTAATGTTGTTTATATTTAATGGGATTAGTGATATGGTTAGATTTTAATCTATCTTGTTATTTCTTTTCTTTTTGTCCCATCTGTTCTTTGTTATTCCCTTGTTTACCGTCTTCTTTTGCATTAATTGTCTTTTGTGATTTATTTGATCTCCTTTTGGTTCATTTTAGTGAACCAATATTTTAGTGTTTGTGTGTACTGAAAAGTCACTCAAGTAACAGAACAGTTATAACACTGCTTGTGATATTTGAGTGATTGCGGTAATATTAATAGTACATATCTTTAACTGATCACGTTCTACCTCCAAGTAGTATTATACTATTTCAAGTAGAGTAAAAGGATTTTAAAATAATATATTTTATTTACACTTTCTTGGCCTTTGTGTTGCTGTTGTCATGGATTTTATATCTACATATGCTGTTAAGTCCCCACATGTATCATTCTTATTTTTGATTCAGTCAACTATCATGGAAAGAGATTTAAATAATAAAACGTATTTACATTTATCTACATAGTTACTGTTTGTCACAGCCTTATATTTTAGGGTGTGTGTTACCTAGTTTTCAGTCTGGTATTATTTTGCTTCTGCTTGAACACCTACCTTGAATGTTTCTTACAGGGCTGATCGGTGATGAAAAGCTCTTTCAAATGTTACATATCTGAAAAAGTCATTATTTCACTTTCATATTTGGAAGATGTTTTGGTTAAAAAATTATAGCCCAAACCTTCCCTTCCCCCTTCCTCACCCCAAACTATTTAAAGATGTGGCTCCATTGTCTCTTTGCTTTCTTTGTTTCTGACAAGACTTAGCTTGCCATTCTTATCTTTGTTACTCTGTATATTAGATGTTATTTCGCTCTGGCTGCTTACACAATTTACTCTTTATCACTGGGTTTAAGCAATTTGATTATGATGAGTCTTGTATAGTTTTCTTTGTCTTTAATGTGTTCGGGATTAGCTGAACATCTTAGATTCATGATATAATTTTCATCACATTTGGAAAAAATTCAGTCGTTATTACTGTATTAATTGTATCTTTTCAGCCCCAACACCTCACACCTTTCAGGGATTCCAATTACATGTCATTTATCTGCTTGAAGTTTCAGCCTAGAAATTTTCTCCAAGCAGTAAGGGCAATAGTACAGATCATCTCCCTTTTCTGCCATCTTTTAACATTCACTCTCCTTTTTGACCCGCATTCCAGTGTTTTAAGTACCATTACTTCACATATTTTGTCTGTATTTTTAGTTGTTTCACATGAGAGAGTAAATCCAGTCCCCGTTATACCGTCTTTACCAGAAATAGAAGTCTCCAGAATGTCACTTGAATTTCTAGTGCGGAAAATATATTGGATGATTTTATAAGCCCCTAAGTGAATTTTCTTCTTGAAGGCAGATGCATGTTAAACAAAATGATAACGTTGTTTTTTGATGAGCATGAATGCATAGCAAGAGAAAATTCCTATAAATTTAAAATGCATAAAGACTTAAAAAATGTAAGCATCTTATTACTCAAAGAAAAGAAAAAGAAAACAAGAGAAAACTACATGACACTTAGTTACATATATAATCAAAGAAAGCATCTGATTAATATAGAAATCTGAAAAGTTTGAAATTGATTTGTTTTCAGTCCTCTTATGTGTATTATCACAGAAACAAGTACAATGTTGTATATATGTATGATGAAACTGTGTAAAATAGTAAAAATGAATGGAGAATATCTATATGAATATGGATTATAATAATGATACTTTCAGAAATAAATCTTTGTTTAGGCAAAATATACAAAGCAGAATCAGAAAGACTTAGAAACAGTGCATCATATGGCTGGTGAGTTGTAGATTTTGTGGTGGGCTTAGGAAATTCTTATTTGATGGCTTTATTTCCTCAAGAGTAAATGAGAAAAATTTATCAAATAAAGTGAATTGTAAGGGTTTGGGGAGTATGAGAAGAAGGGAGTTGTCTTATGTCTGTCTTGGGCAGTGGAAGGTACATTTCTATGAAATTGGAGAGTTGACAGGTAGCACTGAGTGGCATATTCGTGTGATTTTTCTCCATCCATATTCAGCTGTTTACAGAGTGCCTAATATTGGGTTTCACTAACTCTGGGGTTCTGTCAGATGAGGGAACAGATGGTGAGAGAGATAATAGAATAAGGAGTGCTACATTCTAGCAGGAAAAAAAAAATCTATGGAGTTAAGTAATTTGAGCTTTCAGTGATATATTTATCAGAATGGGGAAAGTAACATTTTGCAGATCAGGATTTGTGACATAGTGGACTTACAATAATGGATGGATTGCCTCTGCAGATGTTGAGTTTGCCATGACTCATGATGGAACTAGGGCTAGGGATCCAGATAGTTTACCAAGTAGTGAAGTCTTCAGTAAATTGGGGAACTTAGGGAACAATGAGATTTTGAGTGTTATACACTTATCACAGATGCTTCAAAGGATCTATAGGTTTTTGAAAGATAAAGGTGAACTGTGTTGTAAAAGCATTGAGTAGAGGGTACAAAGTAAGGGCCTGTCTGATGGGTGGCATGGATAAGACTCATTGGGGCTGTGAGCACAACAGAGAAATGACATAGAATCGACTTAGCAGGCAGAAAGATCGCTGACATTTCACCTCACCAGCCCCCCTCACCCCCCTGCCAAACTTCTACAGAAAGCCTACATATTTATTATGCTGAGAAAGCAGAACTTTTCCAATTTGGTCAGCAGACTTCAGTACAGGGTGACAGCATGGATCCTCAACAGTAAGGAGAAACAGGAATATTTTCATAGATGCCAGTATCTGTACTTAGGGACTAGATCAACTGGCAAAACTCTGGAAAACCAAAAAAGGATCAGAAGTCAGGATCTGCATTAGGAGACAACTTTAATGTCTTTTTTGAAAAAGGATCCACCTGTTAGGTATATTCTAGGAAAAATACTAGAGATAGGTTAGTGAAGTAATTCAGAAAAGATTAGACATTTTCTCAAAAAACAACTGTTTAATACTGAAAGAGGCTTTTTTTTTTTTTAGCCAGAAAAAAAATGTCTTAACTTTATACCTCTCCTCTCTTCTACACCTTCTCGCCAGGCAGCATAATAGCTTTTCAAAAAGTTTAAATTCAATTTAGAAAATTTGGAAGCCATATATAAAATAGTATGAACATATGTTATTTATCCAACTCAAATTACACACACACACACACACACACACACACACACACACACACAAGAAAATAGGGTCTCTTTCTCTCTTCCTCCTTTTTTTTTTAAATTCATCACTGTATTGTAGCTACTTAAAATAGCAATGATACAAGCTAGATTAAATATTTTTTATTTAAATGAATATACACATGAATTGAATATATGATAAGAGAAACATCAGAAAAGAAAATAATGATAAGAAAATAATCAGAGCTATAAAGGAAATTAAGAGAATCTTAAGAAACTATTTTGTTATAGTCTATGGTAATATATTTCTCTACCAGGATGATTTTATGAGAAAATTGAAATTTTCAAAACTTAGATCTTGAGACTTAAAACCTATAGAGACAAATCATATAAGAACAGAGAGAACACTCTCATAGAGCTACTACCCCTACCTATCTAAATATCACTCCAAGATGATTTACAGATGATTTCTACCAAAACTCAAAGTAACATACAATTCTTTTGCTATTTAAAATCTTCCAGATGTAAGTAAATGAACCTTTAACGTTCTTTAATAAAGCCAGCAAAACACTGATAATACAAACTGGCAAAAATAACTGAAAAGGAATGTAACAGACTAGTAAATGTCAATAAAATATCCTTAAATATTAGCAAATGGAATTTAGCTAAACATTGCTAAACATATAATAAAACACAATCAACTGAGATCTCTAGCAGGAATGCAAAGATGGTTGAAAAAAATTGTGTTATAATTTAACATATGAAAGAAGAATTATATTCTTTTCCAAAGGTGCTGAAAAATTTTCATTTGTTGTTTAAAATAATTCTTAACAAAATGCATAAATGGACAATGTTTTAACATGTAAATCATATGCATCTCAACCTCTAAGCCAGAATCATAACTAATATGGTCGCATAAGGAACATTTCTATTGGATGCAAGAACCACATAGTTATTCAAATTACTGTTATTATTTTTAACATTATGCTGGGAGTCCTAGTCAGAATAATTGGAAAAGAGAAAAAAATATTAAATGTCTGTAGTTCACAAATGGAAATAAACTGGCACACTGGACTGGGACTCTAAGATGAGTTTTGTTCTGGTTCAAGTGGTGTGCAATCAAGGCAAAGTTCCTTTTTTTTCAGACCTAATGTCTTATTTATATAACAAGGTGATTAGGAGAGAAAGGAGTGGGGTACACTTCTGAAACAACAAAGTTGTGTTGCTCTTGTTTCTTACAAGTAGCCAAGATTCCTCTACCAGCCTCCCTCTTACCCCATTTGAAAACCAGTACTTAATAAATAGCGTATCTACTGTCTTTATGTTATTTTACTGTTTGATATTTGTATCTTAATAAAAATGGATCTGAAGTGGTAGTGCTAGTTAGAGAAGTCAGCTATTCTTTGACATCAGTCTTAAGACATTTTCTTGTCTATTTGTGGAGGTAAATTTGCATTCCGGGGCACATTCCCAGGAGGGATAAGACAAGGAGTAGTGATGAAAGGAGAAAATTGCCTAGGCAGCTAGACTGGCTTATGCAATTCTAATGGCAATAAAAACAATCTATTTTTTAAGAAGAAATTGTAGAGGGCACTGTCATATTCAAGAAAACTTTAAAAAGAGGTTCTGTTGGAAGGTTAAAAAAATGATGATTTTTTCAATATAATTTAACATTTTATAACTTTTTATTTAAAAATAAAGTCATATGTTTTGAATACAGTCAGTGTGGGCATTTGGGAGCTAGTGTTCGCAAAGCTATTTAGATGCTTTTTAAATGTGAAAGAAAAAAAATAGATAAACTCAAGTTTGTTGAACTTTAGGCAGGGAGATTAATTATTTTTCACTTTCAATTTAATAGAAACACCTGATTTGTTGTTTTGTTTTGCTTCCAGAATGTAATTTATCTTGCACCAAAGAGAGCCAACAGTGAATCCAAATCAGACAAAGAATGTAGAAAACGTGGTTTTCTACCTAAATACCACTAAAATGGTGACAAGAATACAGAAAAAAATCATAAACCTATAAGGCAAAAGAGAATGGGTGGAGGAGAGGGGGACAGAAAATAGCAGATAATGGAGATCAATGTGATATTTTTAATCGTAGGTAAATGGACAAGTGGCAACTTACTAAGCAAACCAGAAAAATCTGAAAGCTTAGTTCACATTCTGTGGTGGATATCAATCAAGAAATGATCCTATTTATCCCAAAGACTCTAGGGTTTGACAGCAGTGGGCATATTAGAGTATGGAATACAATGGTGGTAGGATAGAAACAAAGAATGTTGAAAGTTGGTAATACAAAGCAATCAGGTGACTTGTTCTATTTCCCACTCTAAATAACTGATAGCATACTTCTTCCTCCACTTTAGTAGAGGTCTGAGTGTTTATTCTTTTTAGAGAACTAACCAGAGGAACTCTGAATTTAGGGACAGCAGATACTGTTGAGCATGGTGGTACTGTAGTCAAGTCCCAGTTTTACATTTCCTAGCAGAAGATTTCTCTGTGGAAACTGGCAGAATGGAAAGAAAAGCTATTAAAATATTAGTCTCTATTTAGCAATCCCATATACACTGAGACCCTTCAGCTAGTAAGCTCCCCTCACCTAGCATGAGATTCTAGTTGACTTTATATATACTGCATAGGGTAGCCTGTGACCACCAGATGTTTGAGAAAATCTTTTACATGAAAGACACCAAAACACGGACTCAGACGAGGCTGAGTCAGTTCAGGAAGTTGAAAAAAATATAACCAATACTCACAAATATAAGATCCGTAGATAAGAGACTATAATGTTATCTCTGATTTAAAAACAGTATACAATGTAAAAGGAGTATCAGAGAACAGGAAAGAGCTTTTGGCAATAAAATGGGATAATAGAAATTTAAAATATAGGTATATAAGGTTTAGAATATAAAGTTGAATAAATCATTCTGGAAAGAAAATAAAGGTCAAAGAGATAGAAAACTGGAGTATACGTAGTTATTTGGTTTACAAAAAAGGGCATCAGTGCAAATCCACTTCTAAAAAAATGGCCTTCATAAATGATGCTTCTCAGTCGGTTATCCAAATGGAAAAAAATCTTGACCTCTACTGTACACTGTATACCCAAATTGATTTGAGATGGATCATAGACCTGAATGTGAGCAGTAAAATATAACAGTTTAGGGGAAAAAACTTAGGAGAATACTTTCATAACTTGGATAATCCAAGATTTTGTTAAGTAGGCACAAAGAGCACCAACCATTAAACTATTAAGAAGTTAAAAATTGAAATGTTTTAAAATTAATAACTTTTGTTACGTTTTCAATGTTTTTCACTAAAAGACAGGCACAGTGAAGTTTATACTAGCTTTCTTCTTAATAGTCCAAGACTAGAAATAACTTAAATGTCCAACAATAGTTGAATGGGTAAATAAAGGGTAGTATAGTCATTATAATCAAGTACAACCCTGAAATAATGAAAATCACTTTATTACATGCAGTATTAGTGATGAATCTCACCAACATATGGCTGAGTGAAAGAATTCAGGTACTGAAGAGTACATAATACATAATTTTTAGGCGTGGACATGTGACTTTCTGTGACTGATAAAATGGGAATAGAAATGTTGCAAATTACTTCTGGGTGGGTTTTTTGTTTGTTTTTTTAACAATCAGTGTGTAATTTGCCATGTTACCTCTCCCCTACTGCAGTCCTCAGATCTTTGGGAGGTTGGGGACTCTATCAGCCCAGCCTCTGTAAAGACAACATGGAGCTAAGCCCTCAACAGGCCAGTTTATTTCAGGGAGAAATAAACTCCTGCTGTGTTAAACCACTGATGTTTGGGTTTGCTTTCTAACTGCAATGCAACATAGATCATTTTGATTGATGTCAGGGTACAAGTTTCAGAGGAGAAATGAAAAAGAAGAAGTGATAAAATTTTCATAGAAATAAGGCAAAGCATTTCCCAGAATGAGTTGACTTTAATTTTCAGGTTGAAAGCCTGTCTTGGGGCGCCTGGGTGGCTCAGCCGGTTAAGCGTCCGACTTCAGCTCAGGTCATGAACTCACCGTTGTGATTCTGAGCCCCGCATCAGGCTCTGTGCTAACAGCTTGGAGTCTCTTCGGATTCTGTGTCTTCCTCTCTCTATGCCCTTCCCCTGCTCATGCTCTGTCTCTGTCAAAAATAAATAAGTGTTAAAAAAAATTAAAAAAGAAAAAAAGCCCGTCTTAGTGTTGAGTAAAACTAATGAATGAAACTCACATAATGCATGCTATTTGACATTTTAGAATACTAGAGTAAAGAGACCATCTGAAAAGCTCCCAGAGTGGAATACAAAAGGATCATGGACCAAGAATTAGGAATCAGAATGGGCTTGGACTTCTCAATATCAACTCTGAAATCTAGAAAACAATGAAACACCTTCAAAATTCTACAACAAATTATAATTTAGTTTTATATCCCAGCCAGTCTTTCAGCCTAGTATGAGAGTACAAAAATAAAAATATTTTAAAAGAGGCAAGGTCTCAAAAATATATATCTAGTCTATCGTTTCTCAGAAAGTTCCTTCAATATGTTTCATTAAAATAATCTAGAAAGAAAAGCAAGCAAACAAAAAATAATCTAGAAAGATGACCTAGTATGGTTGAGTAGCCCATAATGCTGTTCCTCTGTATTTCTTCGGAACAGAACTGCTAAAATAAAGATTTAAGTTCCTGGAGTTTTTTGCAGATAGGTGTGGCCATGTGATTAAGTTCTGTTTATGGGATTGAAGTAGAGGTAGTATGCACATCTTGCAGAAGTGTTTTCAAGTGTTTGAAAGGCTTCTCTTACCTCTTTCTTTTCTGTAGTATATGCATAATAATCAAAGCTCCAGTAGCCATCTTTGATTCTTCCCATGTGTCCTGGGAGATTCAAGCATGGAAAAACAATGAGCTCTGAGGGTCATTCTACACCCTGGAATGTTCTTTCACCTGTGCTAAGTAGAATCACATTTCATTTGATATTTTGTTTTGAGTTTCTGTTTCTCAGATACAAGGAAGATCCTAACTCAAAAAAAAAAAAAAAAAAAAAAAAAAGGATTCTTTGTAAGGGGATTTTGGACGTAGGAGTGACAGAAGAAATCCTCAGGACTGACAATAAAGAGAAATCTTAGTTTTGGGGGGATGATGTTCTAAATGGGCAATATCTTATTCTTTATTATAGCAAGTCAACATGTAATACGTAAAATGGAAATATTGAGATTTTGCAATATAAACATGTTATTTGGGGGATAGGAGTTAAAAATACTAGAGGAAACATGTAAGAGTCATAAGTTGCCTCTGGGGAGTGGGAAGCAAATATTCACAGGGTAAAAACAAGTGGCACAGAGGAATGTTATTTTTCAGTACAATGTGTGGTGAGCTATTAGATCAATTCAACTCTGTAAATATTACTTTATTATTTACTGTATTTTTAGTGATAAACACTATAAATGATTTTTTTTAAAGAAAATGGATACTGAAACACGTGATTTGCATTTTCTACTGTATCTGAATGAGAATGGTAAGAAAGTTCTATTGTTTGTACTAGTTGACTTACCAGACGGTGATTTAAAGGAATGGCATTCTTAAATTGAGAGACAAAGGTCAAAGACAAGCAATGCCTTAGCTGTTAAAACGTATATCATGAAGCACAAAGCCTGAACCGCATACAGTGGCAGTCCATGGGGAGTGAAGAGGAGTGCCTTTAGTTTGTTTCTGTGACTTATTGCTATGACTTGACACTATTACATTTTGGTTTTTAGCATTTTTAAAGAGGAAGTAATAGTTATGAGAGATGAAGAACTCAGAATTAAGTACTGTAGTTATACACAGAAGGGTAATTTGGTTTTGATGTATTGGCCTGAGCCTGTTAACTAATAATACCAAATTTTAAGTAGCATCTCACCAGTATGAAAAAGAGGTAGCATCATTATTAATGTCTAAACTATAGTGTGTTTCACACAGGATTATGGTAAAGGTCAGGCCATGTTTCTCTGAATTAAAAGCTATTCTGAGCTATCGCATTCCTAATCAACTCAGACCTAAAGGTGCATAGCTCAGTTATAATGAGGCACAATGAATTTAAATAAACTGCAAGATACTGTATAGTGATTTATATGTGCACTGTGGTATCCTTTTAACTCATTAGCAATGAATGATACTATGTGTTTGCAACTGTTTTTTGCTGTATAACTATTTTTTAATCACAATATTTCTTAGTAAAAGTGCCTTATGCTCCCATTTTCTTCTTGTATGTGTAAAGTAAAAGGCAAGGGGTGCTCCTGGCATGTACCCAAACATGAGTCACAGCAGAAAGAAACTGGCAAATATCCACTCAAATAAATTTCATAAATTAACAATTTGTAACTGTGCTCACATGTTTATGGTTTCACAGTATAGAACTGCCATGGGAATTGAGAACAAGAAAGGAAGGTTATATGTATGTTTCTGAATTATACTTGAGACTTACCCTCATAGGGACTTTTTAAAAAAAGAAATCATTGAGCACATTTGAACATTTAGTGAGAAACAAAAACAAAACACCAAAATTTAGCCAGAAATATAAAATTAGCAAGAGTCTTATTTATCATCTTCTATCTTCTTGTGTACATCCAATAATTCTTGTGAGGAAAAAATCCCTATAGTTTGCTCACATAGCAAGTTGACATCTATAGGGCTTTAATTTCATTTAGTAAACCTTTTTCTTTTTTCCTAGATTAAGAGAGAATCTTCCGTGTGCATGATCTAACGTATAAAGATAAAAAAGGAGAGCCTTAGGGGCGCCTGGACGGCTCAGTCAGTTGAGCGTCCAACTTCGGCTCAGGTCATGATCTCACAGTTCGTGAGTTCGAGCCCCGTGTTGGGCTCAGTGCTGACAGCTCAGAGCCTGGGGCCTGCTTCTGCTTCTGTATCTCCCTCTCTCCCTGCCCCTAACCCACTGGCATTCTGTCTCTGTCTCTCTCAAAAGTAAATAAACATTAAAAATTTTTTTAAAAAAAGGAGAGCCATAGTATTGATACAATTCTATTTGTGGGTTGCCCAGTCATGTCCACTTTTGTGGTGGTCAAAGGAGAGTGGTCAGACATCCTGAGAAATCAGTTTCTTTTAATGCTTATGAATCCTATTCAGATATTACATTCATTCTAAATTATACTCTCCCCACTTGAAATGGAATCACTATTCTTAAAATTGAGTTAATTTTAACCAGGCCTTTGTATTCAGACATTTCTCTCGTGGGGTTCAACTGCTTTTGAGTTGCATTATCAGTTACATATCCTTCCCATTTTTTTTTCTTGGTGAATTTTTAAATTTTTTTTTTCAATGTTTATTTATTTTTGGGACAGAGAGAGACAGAGCATGAACGGGGGAGGGGCAGAGAGAGAGGGAGACACAGAATCGGAAACAGGCTCCAGGCTCTGAGCCATCAGCTCTTGGTGAATTTTTAATTCATATCTCTTTGGCCTTTCACTTATTGATTCTACAATAATGTCACAAATGCTGATAACTTTTCCTTAATATCTATTTTGTGTTCTTTCTTTTTGGTAGTAGGACTGAAATTTTACCTAGCTAAATAGCCACCAACAACAAATTCTATTTCTTTGTCTCCCTTGAAGCTATGTATTGTGGAATGAGTCATATCCTCTCAAAATTTGTATGTTGAAGGTCTAACCCCCACTATTTCACAATGTGGCTATATATGGAGATTGGGTTTGTTATAGAAGTAATTAACCTTAAGTGAAATCGTTAGTGTGGGTCCTAATCCAATATGACTGGTATCCTTATGAGAAAAGGAGACTAAGATAGAGACATGCACAGAGGAAAGACCAAATGAAGGCACTGAAAATGGTGGCCATCTGCAGGCATGGAGAGAGGCCTCAGAAGAAACAAACACGAGATACCTGCATCTCTGACTTCTAAACTCCAAATTTGTGAGGAAATAAATTCCTATTGTTAAGCACTCAGTCTTTGGTACTTGGTTATAGCAGTTCCAGCAAACTAACACAGTAAGAATGGCCATGGGATTGAGTTTGGATTACTGGGGTATAAGCTGAGGCCATATTTGCAGTTTCTAGGTCATTTCCCTAAAAGACAAGGTGGAATATGCTGGATTGTCTCTTTTCTCTTTTCACAGGCTAAAACTCGGATGTGTAGGTGATTCTTTTTTGTGTGTTAAAATAAGGTCAACACCTAGGGCATGATGAAACAACAAGATAGAAGGAACTGGCCCTCAAATGACCTTGTGGAAAAGAACCAGCCAGCCAGCCAGGAGTGTTCATATCTGGTCTATTCGGTAAGAGATAAGTAAACTTTTATCCTGTTTAAGCCACTGAATTATCTGGGTCTTCATTACTATAGTTTGTCCTTTACCCTAACTAGTAATACATATGTGGAGTCAGTATCAGATACAGGATTTCTACTCCATTTCCTCTTTAATTTTCATTTATATTCTATATGTAATACATAATACAGTTATGCATAGTAAATTATAAACATAAAATAATATCCATATGTATTAATTGTATGTTACATTATCACAAACTACTATTTTCATTACAATTTCCTTTCTATTACAGTTCCAGCAGTAAAATATCTTAAGTACACTTGTCTTTCTTTTCTTTTCTTGGTCATCATCAGGCAGTCTTTATGAACTATAATTAAACTTAAGTACATTCTTCAGGAAGATCATCTGAGGGACCAGAGACATCACAGTCATCACTGTAAATCATAAAGATGGTGTCCACCCACAGCCTACCTCAGCTCCTATCCAAGCACTTGTTTGAGGTTGTTCTGATTAAGTCCTATTATTAATATTACTATTACTATTGCCATTATTATTTCACTGAACTGTGAAGCTGGAAGATGTAGCCTTATTTTTTATAGGCTTCTTTAAAAAAACATGTTTTTAATGTTTATTTATTTTTGAGAGAGAGAGAGAGAGGCAGAACATGAGCAGGAGAGGGGCAGAGAAAGAGGGAGACATAGAATCCGAAGCAGACTCTAGGCTCTGAGCTGTCACCACAGAGCCTGACACAGGGCTCGAACTCACAGACTGTGAGATCATGACCTGAGCCGAAGTCAGATGCTTAAATGACTGGGCTACCCAGGTGCCCCAAGTCTTCTTGATTTTCTACATGTTCATTTCTAATCATGCCATGTGATTTTTTTTTTTTTAATTGGAGAGAGAGAGACAGAGAGAGAGAAAGACAGAGAGAATTAGTGGGGGAGAAGACCAATGGCAGAGAGAGAGTCTTAAGCAGGCGTCATACTCAGTGTGGAGCTCAACAACGGGGTCTATCCCATGACCCTGAGATCACGACCTGTCAAGAGCCCAAATCAAGAGTTGGACCCTTAACTGACTGAGCCACCCAGGTGCCACTGATTTTTTTGTTACAAACATTATTGACCATAATATGCAAGTTTTGTAGAAATAATACCCACCCTTTCTATCTCCTACTAGTTTCCAGACATTCTAGATGATTTCTACTAACTTTAAAGAGCTTTAATCAGCATGGAAGGCACTTCTTGTTTTTATAGTCAGAAAGTCCAGCTATTCCTGCCCTAACGTGATATAATCTTGCTGCTCTTTTTTGGGTAGTCTGTTCTGCATTGAATAAGCATGTTTTAACATTCAAAACCTAAGATTTGCAGCTTGGGGAAAGATGATGCCCTCTGAATGAAGTGGTGCATCAAATGCCACTAGTAGACATTTGGAATCTCTTTTCATTGTGATTTATATAAAATAGCTTGCAAGGAAAGCCTGCTCACAAACACGTGTTCAACTGGAGTACTGTTGGGAACTAAAAGATGGATATTTGTTTGCTCTCTCTCAAAAGAAAAGATAAGTTTAGTTTGACTGAATGGTGGTAATTCCATCTCCCCTCTCTTGCATTAAGTGATTAACCCGCTGGAAGTCCGTGATCTGCTTTGAAGTCCCTAGCTTCAAAAGACTCCCCACATGAGATCTATTCACATAAACCTAAGTTCCCCTAAATAGAAAAAAAAAAACTTCTGCATTTTACTCAATTTTTTTTTTCACTTGATGAAATGTCTTTAAGACTCAATAGGATTTTGAGATTACCATAATTTTTTTCTCAGATGCACCACTGGGAGGGTAGAGCTTGAAGGTCCAGGCCCACAGTGTTCTGTTCCTTGGAAATCAGGTAGGAAGGTGATTGGAAATTGTTCTTAGGGCTTTTCCTTGTCCTGCCATCAGGTTAACTCTCAGGCTAAGAAACAATGAATTGATACTGTAAGGAGGACTTAACATTCCAGAATAAACATCTTTCAATTTTGAACAGAAAATGCAAATTATTTCCTTTTTTTTGACTATCTGAACCCTGGAGAGTGTACTCTATTTGATAATTTCAGATTTAATTAAGTAATTGGGCATAGTTCTCAGTGGAGAAGGGCAAATAAAATACTCTTGGCTTGAGTGATCACTTTAATAAAGTGAGTTTCTTCCTTTCCATTAACTTTCATTGAAAATAATTCATTTCAAATGAGAGTTGAAATCATCCTGGTCCTAAAACATCTCATAATTGAACACCCAACCAAAAAAAGAAATTAATACAGCAAGACAAAGAAAAAGATGAAGACTAAATACATACAAGCATTTAGTAGAAAACTAAAAAGTTTGAGCTTCCGATACTGTGTTTGTATTTATATTATTAGTTACCATCAGTATAAATTATATGTTGAGTATTATAATGTGCAGAAATAAAATTATGTAAAAGTTTTAGATTTAGATTTTCTGGAATTAATAATCTAAGGGGGAGTTTCTTTTATACATACATATTCAGCTATGTTGTGGTTGAAAGATTTCAAAATCCACTAGACTCCTAAAATATTTAGAAGCTTCATTCATTCATTTGTTCAGCTAATTTTTCTTGAACAAAAACTACATTTTGACAGATGGCCTTAAGATTTCCCCTCAGCTTGAATAAATGTCATATAGATTTCTTCTGGACTATAGTCCCTGGCCTACCCTTCTTTGGACCATTTACTTTAGAAAACTTTCTTTAAAATTTTTTTTTTTCAAAGTTTATTTATTTTTGGGACAGAGAGAGACAGAGCATGAACGGGGGAGGGGCAGAGAGAGAGAGGGAGACACAGAATCGGAAACAGGCTCCAGGCTCTGAGCCATCAGCCCAGAGCCTGACGCGGGGCTCGAACTCAGGGACCGCGAGATAGTGACCTGGCTGAAGTCGGACGCTTAACCAACTGTGCCACCCAGGCGCCCCAGAAAACTTTCAATTATAAATTCTTTTTCTGCCCCTTTGATATTTAAATCTTCTCTCAGCCTCTTGCCAGTTTTACATCTCAGGAATGTCTTTCTCAAGGACCTGGCAGCCATCTCTTTGACATATAATCATTTAGAAAGATAGTATTCCTATCTTCCAGTCTCTGTAGGAGGGTAGGAACCTAACACTGATCATTGCTAATTTATAGATACAATGCCTAATCGCATTAACCACCCCCACCCCCGTAACACCTTCCAGTACTTTTCCACCAGCTACTGCATTACTGAGAATCTCTCCCACCTTTTGTTTCAGCACAATTGAGTTCAGTCTCTCTCCCCTATTGCAATACTTTTTGTGTTTTTTTGTTTTTAAGATCTGCCTTCCCTATTTAACTTATCCAGTGCAATTTTTCTTTGATAATTCCAAATCCTATGTTAGTGGGAATAGATGTTCTTGCCCTCAAAGAGCTTACAGACTATTGAAGTTATAACAATACCTTGCTGTAAAGGCTCTTTCAAGGGAAACTTCAAGTACATATTGTAGATCCATTTAATTCACATTTGAGTTTATGTGCAAACTTGAATATTCCACAGGTCCTACAGAATGATGATGTTTATCTGAAAGTTTCTGGAACAAAGCCCATCCCAAGTTTACATGTCAAGGCAGGTTTACATGGAAGCAGAAAAGTGGTGTTGATGGAAGGGTAATAAAATGGTATTTCACTTAGAAATAACTTCACCAGGGTTACTGGATTATTGAATTACCATATGTAGATATGCTGCTCTGTATTGTCTGTATTATACTTTCCTCTCATTTTCTTTTCAAATATGATAAGTAAACTGCTAATATCTTAGTATGGAATGATACATAATATAGTTCTCCCTTAGAACATGAGAGACTAGGGTGTCTCGGTGGCTCAGTCAATTAATTGTCTGACTCTTAATTTCGGCTCAAGTCATGATCTCTCGGTTGGTGAGTTTGAGCCCTGTGCGTGGTTCTGTGCTGATGGCAGAGAGCCTGCTTGGGATTCTCTCTCACACTCTTTCTCTGCCCCTCCCCTGTTCTCTCTCTGTCTCTCTCCCAAAGTAAATAAATAAACATTAAAAAAAGAAAAGAACATGAGAGACCCTGGATATCCAGGGAACATTGGTAAGTTGGGCTAGAGGGGAGTAGAGGGAAGAGGTTTCTGAGACTGGTTCTGGGAAGATTTCTATAGGAACATTAAGGTGCTTTTGAGGTTGTAAAAAATTCAAATAAAATGGTGCTCATAGAAATTAAATGCATTAACGTCATTTGTAAAAATAGAGAATGACTATGGTAAAAAAAAAAAAGGTAACTGATTTGGGGTCAGAACTAAAGTTTCAAAAGTATATGATTAAATGTGCTGCTTATCTTGATTTTTTACTTAGGTATATCCAGTTCTTAATGTCTATGGGGACGGTTGTGTTTTGGCTCTTTCTAATGTAGCCTACTAGGTATTTTTCTTTCTGTTCTTCTGTTGGGGAACCTTGTCGAAAAGAAAAGACCACTGATTGATTCATGAGCAGGACCTGGGTACTCTGAGGCTCCTCACCCCCACTCCCTCTCCTAGAAATGTGGGTTCTACTCACCCTTTTTGCTCTCAGGGGCTGCTCCAAGGACATGTCCTTGCATGACTGAACCCAGTTAAGGCCTCTTTATAAACTTTTTAAAATTTGGCAGGTGGGTGTAGGTATACATTTGTCTTGCTGCCACCCAAGACAAACCTTGTATTGAAGTTCCCTGTGCTGCAATTTAAAACTGTCACCTCCCAGTCTGGAGTGGCCTGCTTCTTTCTTCGGTCTCTCCTGCCCTGTGAGTACAAGAGCCAGCTTCAGATTTCACCAGGGAAGCTCTGGACAAGGTTGTGAACCAACATCCTCATCTCTTTCTCCCATGAGCTCTATCCAACTTTTATTCTAAAATGAAGCTTTGTATGTGCGCTCATATGTTTTTTCCAACTTTACTGAGGTATAATTGACAAATAAAAGTATATTTCAAGGGAACAACACGATGATTTGATCTATGCACACATTGTGAAAAGATTCCCGTAATCTACTAAATTAACACATCCATCACCTCACATAGTTACCTTTTTTCTTCTTTTGACGAGGACGCTAAGTTCTAGTCTCTTAGCAATTTATTTTATAAATGGTAGTATTTTTGTTATACATTAGACCTTCGGAATTAACTCATGTTATAACTGAATGCTTGTACCTCTTTATCAACCTCTCCCCATTTTACCTATCCCTCAGGACTTGCCACCCACTATTCTCTCTGTTTCTGTGAGTTCAACTTCATTTATTTATCTATTTGCTTATTAAATTTCTGTATATAAGTGATACCATGAAGTATTTGTCTTTTTGGGACTTATTTAGCCACATTTATCCATGTCACCACAAATGGCAGTATTTCCCTCTTTTGTAAGGCTAAATAATATTCCACTGTGTGTGTTTGTGTTCCATTTGTTGTATCACATTGTGATACACAAGTGTTCCACATTTTGTATCACATTGTGTGTGTGTGTGTGTGTGTGTGTGTGTGTGTTTGTAGATCTTTCTATCCATCCATTAATCCATCCATCCATCTATATCACATTTTCTTTATCCATTCATCCATTGATGGATGCTTGTGTTGTTTTTCCATATCTTGGCTATTGTGAAATAATGTTACAGTGAACATGGGAGTGCAGACATCTCTTTGAGATAATCATTTCCTTTCCTTTGGATATATACCCAGAAGTAGGATGGAGGGATCATATGGTAGTTCTATTTTTAATTTCTTGAGGAATTTCCATACTGTCCAGAAGTGAATTATTTTTAGAGTAATGTAAATATGTGGAATCTGAAGAAATACCATCTGATAAGAACATTAACCTAAGAAGGGATTTTGCATTTGCTGTATGTCAATCTAGAATGCTCTGCCCGCAGGCCTTCATATGGCTAACTTCTTCTTGTCATTCATGTCTCAACTCCCGTCACCTCTTTTGTGAGGCCTTCCCTAGTCACCAAAGATAAAGTAGCCGCCTCCTCACACCCTGCCAACTGTTCCAGAAAGATTTTGTCCTACCAGTCTATTTAAATTCTTCATAGCCTTTACTACTACCTAGAATTATTTTTCTTTAATTTATTTACTTCTTTATTAACCATTTTCCCATTAGTAAACAAGCTCCATGAAATGAGGGATATTATCTGCATCATTCAGTGTTATTTCTGCAGTCTCTAAATTATGCCTGATGCATAGTGCACTCTCAATAATGAAGGAAACTTCATATTAAAATCATTTTTTGCCGTAAATATATTAACTCCTCTCTCCCCTGTTTTGCCATTATTTGAATTCCATATTTTATATTTTCACTAAAAAATTACTCTTTTTCTTTTTCTAATTAACTCTTCTAAATTCTAGTTGAAGAACAAATGTTTGTTTGCAATTGTGTTTATTTTCCATTTTGTATTTGTGACCTAGATCATTGGAAGTATATATGAAAACCAGAATGTGTCTTATTATGAGCAATTTATTTCAAAAATATGAAGGTTATATAAGGAACAAGGCTTTATCAAAACTTAATTTGTAGGATGAAAGGAGTTGACAAGTTCTATCACCAACTCATATCTGCAATATAAAAAGCTGAGCCCCCATGAGAGGTCCTTCAAAGACGCACTTTCTGGTTTTGTTTACTACAATCACAGGCATTCTCTGTGCTTTGTTCTGTAGGTTGCTTAATATATCATTTGGTTCTACATGTTTCTTTCTCCTGATATTTCTTTTATACTGTCAGATCCTGCCATGTCCATTCAAATCTAAAATTGTCTGAAACTATCTAAGTCACAACAAATCTGCTGTGTGAATAAAATCTTTATGGAGAGCTGTGAGGTTTCCAAGGCACATGCATAATAGAAATTCAATATCACTTCATTTGAGTACAGGCAGAACCACCAATAGCTGCATTTCACAGAGACCCACAAATTGTGCTCTGAAAAGAATGATTGCCACAGAATGCCTGTGTGCGGGAGCCCGCTAATGCCTTCCACAGCGGGCTGTGTGAGTCACCTCAGGGTGGTGCCAGGAGAGGGGGCGCTCCCCAAGTCATAATTTTACTAAAAGCTTTTAATAATAATCAGTTTTGATTTTTAACAACATATTCCTCTCAGTATAAAAATTAAATTCAAATAGGAAAAATGGCAATCTGCACAAGCTGCTGTAAAATGGAGAATTTGGCATTAGCTTCTTTAACTTTAGTGCCAAAAAGCAGTTAACAACAACAAAAAAAGCTTATAAATACAAAGTTTAATGTGTTATCTCTTTTAGGCTTAAAGTATTAATAAGAACTGATTCTCCTGGACAAAAAGTAAGGTAGGAAGAGAGTCTTATGTGTTTGTCAGTATGTGCACAGTGTGTGTGTGTGTGTGTGTGTGTGTGTGTGAGAGAGAGAGAGAGAGAGAGAGAGAGTTCTATTTGGATTAGAATAAATATTAAGAAGTTTGTTGCCTCCTTTCTCTTTAAGAGAATCTTGTTGAAATAAATGTTGCTCAAAATAAGCAAAGGAAAACTTAGGGTTCATGAAGGTTAAGAGTATTTTAGGGACTATTTTAGACGAACATACGATTATCTTAGGTAGATTCTGAACTCTAAGAATATGAGTAATATAAAATTTAATATACTGGATTGGGTTTCCAAGAGTATTTTCCATTTAGGGATATTTGTTCAACTGAAATTTTTATCTGAAGCTTACATTATCAAAATAATTTAACATCTAAAATCTAAATTTAATATCTTAGTGAATAATATATGTATGAAAAAATAATAGTCTAATAATACTCTTCGGTTCATACATCATTTTCTAAAGGGTTAACTGATCAGCTGAAATGTACCTTATAAAATGTACAATTATTAAAATCAATTTAAAGCTCAGAAGTCTCAAGTTATTATTGCAGTTGTGTCTATAATGTTCAATTCTAAAACTACAAAACCTTTGGATGACTCTAGCACATTTTTTATGACTTCTAAAAGAAAAACAACTCATAATAATATATGGTTATGAAGCAATCTTTGATTAGAATCTTTAATTAAACATCCAAGACCAACTGTATCAACTGATGGCTTTGAAGCAGTCACCGATTCTATGAGATCTGAGTCACGTAGAACCATGGTGATTTTAGACCAAAATGCAGGCCGGGGAGAAATGGTATTTTTTTCCTTTATTAAAACTTAGTAAAAAGGCACAAACTTTTAGCCAGAAAGTGACTAAGTTCTGAGAATCTGATATAAAACATGGCAGCTATCATTGGTAACTATTATATAGTTGAAATTTGTTAGGAGAACGTAAGTGGTCTTGCACACACCTACAAATAAGTATGTGAGGTAGTGGATGTGATCATCAAGCAGATGGGGGGATCCTTTCCCACGGTATGTGTATATCAAATCACCAATATATGTACACTTTAAATATCTTACAATTGTATTTGTCAAATGTACTGCAACAAAGCTGGAAAAAAGTAAAACATAACTGTGGAATGGAAATATAAATAAAATGAAAAGTTAGTAACAGAATTTGACTCACACAAACCTCCCCCCCTCCCCAAGCTCCCAGAGCCATGACTGGGTAAAAAGAGTCTAAAACGAATATCTCAGAGTACTACTGCTATTGTGTGAAACTGATCTCTTCATAAAGATTTAAAAGGACAGTTTCTAGAAGTGTAAAAGGAGAAGGACTTTTCTCTTTCTTTTTCTTTCTTTTTTTTTTTTTTTTTTTTTTTTTTTCCATTACAAGGAGGGCTACCGACAAATTTCATCCATTTAAAGTAAATGAACCATTAGAGGGAGGGTAAGTGCTTTTTGGTCTCTGAATTAGTTAGGCCTCAATGAATTTTTTTTACCAAATCTGAAAGTTTCTTAAAGAAAAACTCTAGGGGCACCTGAGTGGCTCATTCACTTGAACATCTGAGTTCTGCTCAGAATATGATCCCATCTTTGTGGGTTGGAACATGGGCCTCTGGGTTGACAGCACAGGGCCTGCTTTGGATGCTCTGTCTCCTCTCCCTGCCCCTAACTGCTCACACTCTCTCTCAAAAATAAATAAATAAACTTAACAAAAAAGAAAAACTATAAAAAACTGACTAAACATGAAAAAATGTGATCTTAAACTGTATTGCTGAAGTCCAGTTTTAATTAAAAAAAATAAAGAAAAACGCTTGTGCCATGTTATCAAATATTTTTATTAAAAATAAAATGAGTTGCTGAGTTGTCAGCATAGAGCCCGAGGTGGGACTCAAACCCATGAGTCGTGAGATCCTGACCTTAGATGAAGTCCGTAGCTGAACCGACTGAGCCACCCAGGTGCCCCTCAAATATTTTTAAATTGTCAATTGTTAACATGACTCTAAATATATATGAAGTAAATTGTTTTATCATGCACAATACCTTGCTCATCAGTATTTCTGCATGTCTCTAGGATAACAATAATCAATATTTGTGAGAACTCAGATGATAAGAACAGTTGCTACTTACAGAGCACCTACAATATCCCAAACACTGAGAGGTGATGTATGGTGTTTCAGGCTGTTTACTTTTCAGTCACGAGTGGCATTCGAATCCTGCTTCTGTCACTTACTAGTTGTGGAGACTGCAGGGAAGGAAAAATTCCTCCTCTACTTGACAAGGTTTTCCAGCTAAACTAAACATTAAATTCATATAAGACTGATCAACAGGAGAAAAAAAACTGAAGTGTTATTACTTGCACACAGAGGCCCAATACTAAAATTGAAACCTAAATAAATGACTAAGGCAGGTAGTTTCTATATTTTTTAGACAAAGGGAAAGAATCTGTGAGGATTTGGCAGGACAAAGAAAACTCAACTTTGGGAGCTTCAATTAATAAGGAAGTCTAAACAGAATTTGGGACATGGTAGCAGTAAATTAGTAAAAAGTAACAAAGGTTGTTTATACAGCCATCTTTCTCTAAATCCCTGTCTCTGGTCATAGGGATGTCTCTACATCCTGGTACAGGGAGGGTGCCTTTCACATGGGAGCTTTATTTTCTGCTTTTAGGGGGACAGGTGGAAGACAATGCCTCGAGTTGAGAACTCCGTTTCCCACACATACAAGGAATTCATGGTAATGTTTTTTTTTTAATGCTTTATTTCTTGACCATGCCAAATAACAGACTAGATTATACTGTGTTTTGATCAATACTCCTAAACTAGATTTGGAACTTAGTAAATTTATGATACTGACACACAAGCCAAACTATAATGTGGAAGCATAGATATTTATTATTGCTATATTTAATATACTTGGAAAAGTGGTAATAGTTAGAGATTTTATGATATGTTTATACATATGTATATGTATATTTGTTGATTATATACATGCACCTAATTGTTTAAAACACACATTGTAGCAAATCTCCCATAATTTATTTTTAGTTTTTCTCTCTTATGGCATAAAGTTATCTTTTAGCTTATATTTTCATATTATTGGTATAAACTTTTCTTCCTGAAAGTAGAGTGTACAGTAGGTTTTTGTTTTCAGTAGCCCTTCTTCTGGCAGAAGGGGCTCATCTCTTTCTTTTGGTGGATTGAACTGATTCTGTAAGGTTCAGATGAGCTGACCCTGCCCCTGGCTTCAGACTGGCCCACTGCGCAGACCTGCCTGTAATGAACACTACATTTTTCTGCCACCATTTTGATTGGTTCAGGACTAGGTATGTGACCCAAACTGTAACATTCAAAACTCTAGGACTTTTGCCTGAGATATTTAGAGTACTGTTAAGTCCAATAGTGTCACCGTTGACCATCTTTGTCACTACATAGGAAGAACCTGCTTGAAGTCGAAGAGAACAAAGCTAACCAGGGATAGAGAAGAGTGAGTCTTGAGGACACTGACTCTTAGTTATGGGACTTTTAAGTTATGTAAGTTGATACCTTCCCTTTTTTGTTCAAGTCCATTGAGTTGGATATTCTTTTGTCTGCAAACAAAGATTCCTGGACCACCTGGGTGGCTCAGTCAGTTAAGCTTCAAGGCTCAGGTCATGATCTCCTGGTTCTGAGTTCGAGCTGTGTAAGGCCCTGTGTAAGCCCAGACACTGGAGTCTACTTCGGATTCTGTGTCTCTCCTTTTCTTTGCTCCCCCCCCGCCCCCGCTCATGTTCTGTCTCTCTCTGTCTCTCAAAAAATAAATAAATGTTAAAAAAGAAAAAAAGATGCCTAAGAGGGAGGAATGGTTTTGGAATTTTAAATAAACTAATGATGCACACTTAAACACAAGCTTGAATTCCCAATTGAAAAGTAACTTTAATGTTTCACCTTAATTTTTTAATATGTAACTTTTGCCTTAATATTTCTTATGCCAATAACTTTTTGAAAAAAATTTTAATGTTTATTTATTTTTGAGAGAGGGACAGAGACAGAGTGTGAGTGGTGGAGGGGTAGAGAGAGGGAGATACACAATCCAGAGCAGGCTCCAAGCTCTGAACTGTCAGCACAGAGCCTGAAGCGGGACTCAAACTCATGAACCACAAGATCATGACCTGAGCCGAAGTCGGATGCTCAACCGACTGATCCACCCAGGTGTCCCACAGGCCAATAACTTTTTAATTAAATGTAAGTAAACATTCATTGATACTTTTCTTTTTCTTTTTTCTTCTCTCTCTCTTCTCATTCTTCCACTTTTCATACATCAGATTTAATTTTTTTTTTCAACGTTTTTTATTTATTTTTGGGACAGAGAGAGACAGAGCATGAACGGGGGAGGGGCAGAGAGAGAGGGAGACAAAGAATCGGAAGCAGGCTCCAGGCTCTGAGCCATCAGCCCAGAGCCTGACACGGGGCTCGAACTCACGGACCGCGAGATCGTGACCTGGCTGAAGTCAGACGCTTAACCGACTGCGCCACCCAGGCGCCCCCATACATCAGATTTAGAGAAGAAAGAATGTCAAGTCCCTTGAATAAAAAAAGGTTATCCTTTCATTTTTATAATGTTAGATTTTTAACATGCTATATACTCAGTCAAAAAGAAAAAAAAAAAACCTCTGTCAAAACAGTTTCATTACTCTCATTTTTAATTTTAATTTTTTTTGGTAATGTGGGACTACTGCTTATTTGTCCAACAAAACGTTATTTGCCAAATCCCTGTAATGATAGCAGCAAGTCTCCTGTTAGTCTTACCTCTTGGGACAAGGTTCACTGCCAACTACTTGCATCTACTTTTTGCAGATTCAGAAATTTAGAAATAGACTGAACTGTATCGAATAACCTGCCATTATTAACATTTAAACTATTCACATCCACAATTTGACATTTAAGTGTTTTGAGAGCTTCCCAATTGTGATGCTGTGCTCTTGATTTCTGTTGTATCCATTGAAAGTATTTTATTCAGAAGTGTCTGATTTTGTGTATCACTATTGAAACAGTCAATAGTTATAAATATTCCAAGTCAGCCCCCCCCCTGAAAAAAGTCATTCCATGTTTTCTCTTGTGATTATAGATATTTAATTTTTGAAAGGTTGAATGCAGGTGCATTCCACTTTTAGAATATTAAAATTACATATTTAATTACATAAAAATTAATTTATAATGTATTGCTTGAATTCTAAGTGAAATTCCTTAAGGATTTACTGAAATGGCAAGTTCTTTGAAGGATTAAATATTTTATAATACTAGTCTGCTTTATTTATTTTTCTCTGTATATGCATAATAATTTTGTCTGTTCTTGTGAAAAATAATAGATCAAAAGAGAAGTTTTGTTTTATTTAATATTCAAACAGAATTTCTTAAATCTTGAATGTGAACCAGGAAATTTTCTAAGCATTCTACTATCTCTTAAGGAACTCATAGTATAGATGAGAATACAGTGAATATCAGTGTTGGTGGCCATGACCTTTCTGTGTATACAGTGAAAAACAAATAGTATCCACTTCCAAGAAACTTAAAATGCAGTTTGGAAAAGAACAAATACAAACAATAAATGATACAAACCATATCTGGGTAAATTTGAAATACTGTTCTATAGTGTTGGCAATTCTGTAGGTAACCAGAAGAAGTAGAGGGAACTTTCATTTGAGGAGAATACAATTAATAAAATTTGGATATGCAGTTAGCAAGTGGCAGAATACTCCAAGTTAGAGCAAAGGTTTATTAAAAACCTCAGAGATATGGGAAACAGAAGATATGTAAGGGAGATTAGTTTTACTTGAGGGGTATGTATAATGATTGGCAGCTAAAGTGTAAAGTTAGAGTGTTTCTGAGATGGAAGTTGTGGAATGAGTAGTATTGCCAGAAAATTAATCTGGTGATAGATATATAAATAGGAGTAGGCAGGAATTGCCTAGAGAGAGGATGTTTTCTTTGAAGGAATTATTATAGGAATATTAAAGGAAGATATTAGGAAGTAGGGCAGGGTATTGTGAAAGGAATACAGGGAATTAATGGTAGACTTATTATTATGGTGCTAGAGTTTATGTGATTTTTCTGGTTAACTAAATCCAAAAGAGAAATAGTAGAAATTATTTTCCAAAGTCACATACAATATCTCCAAGTTTACTGTGTTAGAGAATGGTGGTTATGAAGCTATGGTTAGCATTAACTTCATGTTCTTTAAAATTCCCAAATACCATCTATAATCTGAGGTTTTAGGTGTTCCTCATCTACACATGCCATTTTTCTCCATGGGAAGCTATGGTATAGATGGATCTAGATTAAAGTGCTAGAATAAACATGAAAGCATTTGGACAGTAGGAAAATATGTAAGTTGTTTATTTCACTTCATAAAGAATTATATTCTGAAAAAACAGGTTAGAGGAATATTACTGTTTCCTTGATGATAGTGGAAGTATAATTATTATATCAATATATAATTACAAATTAATGAACTGTTAATGTATCATGAAATATTAATATTCTTCTGCGAACTCTTTCCTTGGCCTCTTGTGTGGTATTTTTTATTTATTGTGTGACATGATAATCATACAGTTGTTGTGAAAGAGTTGTTTCATTTTGAAGCATGAAAGAGTTAAATCCTTAAAAACACGCTGGGTTGAAATTTCATAGATATTCTGATCACAAAAGAGTACTTTCCAACAAAACTTGAGGAATTCCTCTTGGGGCCTTTTTACACCCAAAGCAAAATTATTTTTCTCATTTGAATTTTTTTCTAATCTTTTTTTAACTCTTGAAAACTTATCTAATGACTTTAATTTAAAAATGGTAACTTCCTATTGGTTTTTAATGACAATGTCAGTTTTAGAATAGTTCCTGGTTTCTTAAAAGAAGACAAAGGTTAATGAATCCTGTAAGAGCCAAGTAAATGAGTTTTGCTAATTTTTTAACAAGTAGAGAGTTTCAGAACTGTAGAATATATATATATATATATATATATATATATATATATATATATATATATATATATATATATATAGTGTGTGTGTGTGTGTGTGTGTGTATTCTTAAAAGGCCACATGTGTCTGGAGCTACTCCACATAATGAATCAAGTAAGCAGTGTGGGGTGTATCTTTAATCTAATTCTATGCTTATGTGACTCATACGTGCATAGGTTTATTTCAAACTGTGATTACTTGAATTTCAATTCACATATTGAAGATTTTTTTCTTTTAAAAATATGTAATAAGATCCAGTGCCAAGAAAAATCTGCATCTACATTTTGTTTTAAGTTTATTTATTTATTTTTGAGAGAGAGAGAGCACACCAGCGGGGCAGAGAGAGAGAGAGAATCCCAAGCAGTCTCTGCGCTGTCAGCACAGAGCCTGATGAAGGGCTCAAACTCAGTGAACCCTCAGATCATGACCTGAACCGAAATCAAGAGTCACCCAGCTGACTGAGCCACCCAGGTGCTCTAGCTTTTATTTTCTTAAGATTTACAATATCAAATATCTCCCCAGATGTTGGAAAATATTAAATACTCTGGGTAGATTTTGTCTTTGACTTTGGATCAGGCTATCAGCTGTTACGTTAAAACCACTGCATAGCTTTATAATATAGAGCATGCTGTTTGTAAACAATCATAGTCAAGTCTTGATTTTTTCCTCTGAGTTTAACTCTTTCAGTTAGCTCTGACCAGATTATAGACATGTATTAGCCTCTGCCATCACCCTAGTTTCCACTAAGCAAGTTGACAGGTGAATGAGGCTTGGAAGGGCCCTGGCCCTGACTATGGAATTAGGAATGCAGTGGAGAGTCAGTGGAGGAGATAAAGCAGAGAATATTTTCCCCAAACAGATTCTAGGTACATAGTGAGGGCTAAAGGGGAGGAAGATGATTTGACAGTGAGAGAGGATCAGTTGCAGGATTCAACATTATAAAACAGTTCTCTCACACAGAATCATTTATGGACCATTATGAGTTTTCACAATGTGTCCAACTTTGTTCTGGTCGTTTGGGGAAGCATGGTTAACAACATTGACTAAGAAGAACTTAAATCTAGTGAAGGGTCAGGTGTGAACAGGTGTTCACATCTAAAAGGAACAAGGAAGATCACCTTTAACACTTAAGTTCTTTGGTGTGACAAAAGTCTTTCCAACTGCCATATGAAAAAGGTACAATGATCCCAATTTATAGATGAAAAAAGAGCCCGGAAAATGTAAGTAAATTGTCCAAAGTCATATACTTACTAAGTGAGAGACTGGGATTTAAGCATATCAGTCTGAATAAAAAAACTGATTTCCTGGGGTGCCTGGGTGGCTCAGTTGGTTAAGCGTCTGACTTTGGCTCTGGTCATGGCCTTGCAGTTTGTGAGTTTGAGCCCTGTGTCGGGCTCTGTGCTGACATCTCAGAGACTTGAGCCTGCTTTGGATTCTGTGTCTCCCCTTCTCTCTGTACCTCCCTCACTCATGTTCTGTTTCTCTCTCTCTCTCTCTCTCTCTCTCTCAAAAATAAATAAACATTAAAAAGCTGATTTCCTTTTCACCACAGCACACACGGCTCTAGAAGTTTGTGGAGTATTATGAACATACGTAAGCAAAGTCCCTGGGAACATGGTCTTAGGAGGGGCAATCTTTTCTGAGCTCTGCCACTTAGATCTGTGGCCTTAGACTGGTTACTTGAAATTGTTAGCCTTAGTGGGGTAATCATATATCTGCCTAATCAGATTATTGTGAGGATAAAGATAATAAATATAAAGCATTTAGCACAGTGCCTGGGACATAAAAGCATTAAAATATGCTATCTCTTATTATCATTATCATCATTACTATTTATGATATTTTATTATTCTTTCATGATGAGGAAAGCTATTTGCCCTTTTATAATTTGTAACTGGAATGAAGGACCATGGCTTGAAAGGGCAAGAAAGAATATAAGTATAGATTTAAAGATCTAAAATTTGGGAGATGCTAGATATATAAAAGCTGTACTCTTGGTTTCAACATTATTTAAAAAATTTAACTGAATTGTCACTACGTATATGGATCATTTTGGTGTTAAATATTTAAATTAGATGTATATTTTCCGTTCTTGAGTTATTTTCGTATGAGACAAAGCAAGTACATGTAATGATGGCATCATTAAAAACACAGCATATTTAACTGAAAACATAAATGAGTTATTTATAGTATTTGCATAAATACATTTGTGCCGTATACATTCTTCTTTTTTGAGTTTTAAGTAATGCTGTATTGCAATTGCATATTAACCTTACAATTATACACAAGCTATGCAATTAAATGCTCACTTAAAATTAGCAATTATAAATTTTCCTGCATATATAGTAGCTCCTAAAGAATGTAATGCACTTGCAGTAATATCTACTATATTGTGTGTTGGTTTTCTGCTGTTCAGCAAAGGGATAGAGTGGGGAAATAATTTCACACTGCATATAATGCATCTGATATGAAGGAAACTTGAAAATTATTTAGTTACAGATTTCTCTGACCAGGCTTGCAAAGTGGCATATATTATGTTAATGGGCAAGCATTTGAAAATGAATTTGAATATTAAAATGTACTAAGTTTGGGTTCTGACATGAAGGAAGGCATAGTTGATACACAATTTACAAACAGGTTCTTGTTAACTCTTTTGTTGCTGTGGCTCACAGTCATGCTTTGTGCTTAAAATTTGTAATCTTATAATTTTTTCGTCACCGAAAATTCCATAATATTGAAATCTGTTAGACTGTACAAATGAAGTTCTTTTAGAATATTAGATTTTTAGGCATATTCTACATTCAACTGTGCTCCTTGTTCAATGAAAAATTGTTGCTTATTCATTGAAAGTTATAAGTAGAAAAGAAATGAGCAACATCAATCACTGTATTAATGATATACTATATTTTTCTAGCTTTCATTTGTAAAGGAGCACATTTGAGTGGGTATATATTGGAATGTATCCTACCAAGCCACCATATATATTCAACCAAAATATCTGGTTTTCCAGTCATAGCAGAGGTCACATATTTACTAACTGTTGGACTCATAGTATTTAAATTTACAGAAAATGAATAGTTAACAATAAACCTTCCCACCAAAGCATATTTTTATTGAAAGAGCAAAACATTACAGTACACCGGGTGTTTTAGGTCATTTATTTTGTTTTTGCTCTGGGTCATTTTCCAAAAGCACTTCTGCTCTCTAGCGTTAAAATGAGAGTCACTCTACTCCCCAGATATTACCCAGCAGCACTTGGGGGCTCTTAATGATTAATACCATCACCGTCCAGCCACAAACCTTTCTGCTGCAGATAATGCCAGGCAGCAAGTGCGCTTGACACTTTTAATGTATAATTAAGTAGGAAAAGTCAGCACTCAGTATGCAAATTTTTCAAAATGATAAATGATGCCATACAGCAGTAGGGATTGATTTGGTGTAAATGAAACTAATTAAGGAAATGTCAAACATAATTAATAAAACAGGTTTAAGCTGCAAAACATTGTCAATTGAATGAATGAGGAGGCATTGGCTCCCATTGTTTCTGCTTTATTTAGGGCTTGTGTTTAGCTTGTACTCTGTTCCTAAATGCACTTTTGCTACCTCACACCCTCCACTACCAATTCCCAGAGAGGGGGAAAATAAATTTGCTTGTCTCTCCACTGACTGCAGAAATTAATTGCAGAAATCTTGTCCCATCCAAGTGTTACATTCACTCACAGGACATTAACATAACTAATTTGAAAGAGCCCAAATGACTGCATAATAGAGCACTGTCAGTATGCCTGACAGTCTTTGGTCATACCAAATTAGCTTGGTTTTCTAATTGAAATTTTTTTCCTTGGACTCTTTTTATAATTTTTTCCTCAGCTATTCATTTTTGATAAGAACAAAGGTTTTATAATTTACAAAAGAGTGCTTGACCTATAATTACTAGGAGGAAATTAGGGGAGGTAGAAAAGTCAGATTTAGTCCTGGTAATGATGCTGGAGACCTTGCTCCCTCTAGGGAGCCTGAAGAATAATGGAATCTTCTATTTTTACGGGCGACCTGTGCACTGGTGCTGACTCTAACTGTGAATCCACTTTACTTTGCAGATCACTTGCTTAACACTAAAAGTGCCAGCAGAATGGCAGGCCATTACTTCAAATGTCATTCAAACCAGTGCCTTTTCCACATGCCCTTCCTGCTCAAAGAGCGAATGGAAGAACGTCTGCCAGTTTTCTTACTGTGCCCTTGTAAATCTTCCATGTAGAGTTTTATGCAACTTAATTTGTGAACCTTTTAGATAAATAAGGGTGGGGGGGGGTAAGGAGTTGGTCAAGAGTAGGAAATTTCAGGTGTGCTAAAATGATTTAGCGAACAAAATCTGATGGTTCTTGGTTTTAAAATCATGTCACCTGCATGTGATGGCTATAATCTTCTGCCTGATAGGGTTTTTAAAGGCCTGCTGAAGCTATATCCTCAATTTGGAGATCTTTTCTCAAAAGGGTGGCTTTCCTGTTAATTATGTCATAAAATGGAATAAGAATGGAAGCAGCCCATTCCTTTTACACTTTCAGTTGTGAGTGATATGCTCAGTATGTTTTAGGTTAATTGGGGAAGTTGTATGCAACCAAAGTTGTAGATTGCACAAGAAGGCAGGTGGGATATACACGCTCTTCCTAATCCATGACATTTCTACTGAGTATATAGGTAGAGGCACAAGTGCAGAAGCATGGGCTTATTTGCTTAAAGTCTTCTATACAATCCTCTATTTTTATAGCTTCTTCTTTAATTTGGGTCTAGAAATATAAGCAAAGTTTATTTATATCCCATAGAGAGTGTTAAGATTCTTGACTTTGAACTCCCTAAGTCTTTTGGGGCTTATTTCATTCTGGATGCTATCCAATATATTCTCTCTAGTTATTGCATATTACACATACAGTTATCTAATAATTTTACTACATTGTTTGATTGCTTTATTCTTTATCAGGATATGTGTCTTGGGCTCTCTTCGAATATCTGCAACTGAATTACAGTTGTGTGCAACTGAAAGAATAGATGGGTTGTCATTTTCTACTTCGTCTTTAAATGGAATGGGTATGGGATTAATCAATAGAGTTCAAAATAAATCATTATTACTTTATCTCAGACTACAAATAAGTACCTCAGGTTTATCTATCTAACATTTACATCAATAATTTTGAGGGACTTTTCTGAAGCAAACCTAATTCTAACACCCCCTCCCAAATTATAAAATGTGAATTAAGGAATTTATTATCTCATAAAAATGAAAAATCTGAGTTCAGTTTTCCATCACATGCATTAGTCATAGCTGAATAAAGTAGCTTAAATAATGTTATTAAGATCGGGTATTTCTCTTTCTCATTCTCCACATCTCTTGGTTCTGCTTTCCTTTGTGTTGATTTCATCTCCATCTCATGGGTTCTAATAGTTCCATGATTAAGATTATATCAACTCTAACAGTTAAGTGCAATGAGAGATAGTTATTTTCCAGGCACTTAAAAACTGTCCCGGGATTATCTCTGATTGAACCTCCAAAAGCAAAGTATTCATCCTAGAATACTTTGAAGAACTTTCAAAATTCAATGATCAGAAAACAATCTTTAAAAATTGGTCAGAGGATTTGAACAAGCAAAAAGAGATAAAACTGGCAAAAAAGTACATGAGAATATGAGCAACCTTGTTAACCTTTAGGGGAATGCGAGTTAAAATCCGATGCGATGCCATTAGCACCAGGCATATGGAATACTTTGAAGGTCCAGCCTTGAACAGCGCCATACAAAGCCTACCCTAAAACAGCGCCATACAAAGCCAAGTGAACTGAGAGCAGGGAGGAAGCGTCCCCTGAAGGCATTTTTATCAAAAGAAAGCAACACTGAGAAAATATTGGAAAAGCAATAGGTATGCCTTCTAGAAGTATACAGTACAGTCTCTAACAGCAGAACATATACTCAGTATGGACTTATTCACTACTCAATGTTACTAACTTAATGAAAAAATTTAAAAAATATGTAAGTTTTTTGTGAGTGAAAAAATTCGGTATGATTATGATTATTACTTTAATAGAGGATATATACACAAATAATGTCAATATTTTGGTTGTTAATGCTTTGGTATTTATAAGTGAACAAAGGGAAACATTTTTTGACTCTGTTTTGAAATAATTTACATTTATAGAAGATTTGCAAAGAAGCGCTGAGAATTCACTATGCCCTTCACAAATCATTCTCAAATCTTAACAAATTACATAACCATGGTGTATTTAGCAAAACTAAGAAATTAACATTGAGGCAATAATATTAACCAAACTATAGACTTTATGTGTTTTTTACTCTTTTTACTGTCCCTGCATTTAGTGCAGAATATCATTGTCGCATTTAGTCTTTGATGTCTCTATAGTCCTGTCCAATCTGTGACAGTGTCTCAGCCTTTTCTTGCCTTTCATGACCTTGACACTTTTGAAGTGTACTGGTCAGTATTTTTTAGCCATTTGGGATTGTCTGATGTTTTCTCATGATTAGATTGAGGTTATGCATTATTGGAAAGTACACCACAAACATGATGTGCCCTTTCCATTGCATCGTATCAGAGTACCTAATATCAGTGTGATTTATTATGGTGATGCTAACCATGGTCACTTGGTTGAAGTGCTATCTTCCAGGTTCCTCCAGTGTAAAATTATGATTTTTACCTTTGCATGTTCTACTGGTTATAAGTGAGTTACTAAAGTTAGCTAATACTCCAGAGGAGGAAAATTAAGCTCCACCTACTTCAAGGAGGAGTATCAAAGAATTTGAAAATATATGTTCAAACTATTATAGTAACATAAATATTTTGGGAAGATGCCTAGAGGCCATGCAACTACCCTGTTTCTCCTTAAGGTTTTGCTGACTGAAAATTTTAGTATTCATCCGTGGCTATTGCTTACAGTGATAACTACTGTGGTGGTCTACTGGTGATTTTATATTTTTCTCATTTCTTCTATATTTTTCCAGTACTACTGTAAGAAAAATGGACTCCTTCTGCATTTATTTATTCAAATATTTATTATATCACCCAGGTAAAAGGAAAACAGATTTGGAGTAGTTATATTACTTGATTTTAAGACATAATATAAAGCTACAAATTTAAGACTTAATATAAAGCTACAACACAGTGTGACACTGGATGAAAGGAACAGAAAAAAAAAATGAACCTCAGCCTAACCTTACATTTTGCACACAAAATCCACTCAAGATGAATCATAGCTCTAAATGTAAAACACAAAACTATAAAACTTTTAGAGGAAGATAGAAGAGAAAATTTAGGTGGCTGGGGGTAGATGAAGTTTTAAGGAAAAGATAAATTACACTTTATCAGAATTAAAAAAATCCTGACTCTGTGAAAGACACTTTAAGGAAATGAAAACCAACTATAGATTGAGTAAAAAATATTTGTAGATTAAACAACCCACAAGTGAAATGTATTCAGAATATATGAAGAACTTTCAAAATTCAACTATCAGAAAACAATCTTTAAAAGTTGGTCAGAGGATTTGAACAAGCAGAAAGAGATACAACTGGCAAAAGGTACAAGAGAATATGTGCAACCTTGTTAGTCTTTAGGGGAACACCAGTTAAAATCATGATGCAATGCCACTATACACATCTATGAGAATGACTAAGTTAGAAAAAACAAAAAATACTGACTTTACTAAGGGCTGACAAGCATGCAAAGCAGTGGGAATGCAGAATGGTATAGCCAGCCACTCTGAAAACATTGTGGCAATTTTTTATACAGTGAAACATACACTTACCATCTGACCCAGCAATCCCACTCCTTTCTATTTAGCCTGGAGAATAGAAAACCACTGTTTACACAAATATCTGTACAAAAATATTGATAGCAGCTCTATTCATATTTGTAAAAACACAACAAAACAAAACAAAAATACACAGCTGGAATGAACCCAAATGTCCTTCAGTGGTTGCATGGATAAATAAACTGTGCGTATCTATACAATGGGATACTAATCAGCAACAACAAAAAACGAACAAACCACTGATACAGCAAGGTATTAGTCAGAATGGGGAAAAAAAGCCACTTGTAGGAGGTTATATATACTGTATGATTCCATTTGTATGAAATTTTGTAAAGAAAAACAACTGTAGAAAACAGATGAGTGATTCTGGCTATAAGGTCAGGGGAGGAAGTAAGTATAAAAGGATGGCACAAGAGAATTCTGTGGTGTGATAGAACTGTTCTGTATCCTGGTTGTGGTGGTGGTTACACAGATCCATAACATATGTTAAAATTTATTGAACTGTTTATCAAGAGAAAAAAGTCAATACTATTGCATGAAAATTCTAAGTACGAAAATAAAAAAAAAATAAAATCAATACAGACTCAAGGATAATTATCTTATTCTTTGTTAAAACCCAATATTATTGTTATTTATTTATTTTTACTCAAATGGTTTCAGCGCTGACTATTGGGATCTCTTTCAGAGCTCCCTGTATAAATATGGTTTTTATTGGCATTGTTTTATGAAGATTTCATCAATGAGAGTCTAACCTCAACTGAAAGGTCAAGAGAGGCAATTAATTGTATAATTGTTCATTGGAAAATGATTAAATTCTTCTGATTATTCAGTTCTAATAGAGATAACATCTGGTTGGCCCAGATTAGTTTGTAATAGATTACTTCTTGTGATAGACATTCTAGCCAATTTGCGAGTTCCTACTTTGTAACATTTAATTCATATTTTCCATTTCAAGATGATATATATTGATTCATTCAGTTTTCTACGTTAGCCTCACAGGACTATCTTTTAACTGACTTTTCCCCAGCTAGTGTACTGAGTACGTAGATGCTTATTTGAAATACAAAGAAATCTATTACTGACAATTATTTAACATAAATTGATTAATTTATGAAAAGCAGAAAATGTGTTTGTGTTTTCTATCAGGGATTGATACCAATATTTTAAAGCACAATTAGGGACTACATAATTAATTTGGTTAGCATTAATTTTGGTAAGTAAAATCATTATTTCCTTTACATGGTGGAACACTAAATGTTGCACTTACTAATCAATTATGCTACAAGGTAAAATTTATAAATAAAACATTTAAAATAATTTGACAGAAAATTATTTGGTAGAATATTTTTAAAAGAATGATAAAAATTCCATGCTCTTGTGGAGTATGCTTTGGGGATGATATCCCTTGGAGGTAGTGTAAACAATTCTAGGTATAATCAAAATGCATTTCAAACTTGCAAATAGATTTCCATTGTCCTTTTTAAAAAAAAATGTAAGTTAATCCTTGTTAATACCTATTATTTTTCCTAAGGAAAAAAAAAAGGAAAAGCATGAGTATATGTGAAGGAAAGTGTGTGTGTGTGTGTGTGTGTGTGTGTGTGTGTGTGTTTGTGACAGACATAGAGACAGAGAGACAGAGAATATGAGAATATACTGGCCCTTTTATGTACAAGAGCACTTGTATGGCCTTAATGCCATAAATCTTCTGGGCATTTAGAAGGACTGTTATTTGTGGGAGAAGAATATGGTATGGTTGCTACAGGTGATGGGCAAAACAAACAGAGAACTAGTTTTAATGCTTCTGATAATAATAACCGATTGACTCTAAGGTAGGCAGAAAATTACAGAGGCAGAGCTCCATTTTGTATACAAGTATGAATGTGTCTTAATGTCTTGATGCTCTAATTATCTATTAGAAACAATAGTAGTAACAGCTGTATCAAGTCAAGATAATATTAGCATTACCTGAGTCACTACTTACCTTTCCTCTTCTTCATAGTATTGCCATCTTAATCCAAAGAACGATTGTTTGGTACTGTGTGGAAATTGTTTATTTCTCCTAATGATTTGGCATGAATCATTACCTATGATACCCAAGTATTGGTTTTCTTTCAACCCAGTCTTCCCAACTTTGAAATGTAGGCCAAGAAATGTTTGTATTTGCCTCAAGAAAATGCCTTTTCCCCCCTTTTTTAAAGGGCAGTGTGATTACAGTCCCCTACTATCACAAATACTGCGGGCAAGTTTCCCAGGTTTGAGGACATCACAGAGGTCAGCACATCCAGAGTACAATGGATGAGCCTCACCCTGGGAAAACCACCTGTGTGATCATGGTAACCCTTCTGCCATGTAAATATTCAGTGAAATGCTTTTTAACCTGGCATAGCTCTTATTAGAGATTTCAAAGTCTTAGAGCCGTTTCGTTTGAGGCTGTGATAAATGACAGAAGACTGGAAGTGGCATAGGGACCAAGACATAAATGTTTCCTAGAAATCTCAGGACAGGGCTGGCCTAGAATGAAAACCTTCCAGAGCAGCTGCAGCCTGGACTGTGCAAGGATGGTCTCTCTGGAGTGGATTTATGCCCCTGGAGTGTACTTTCAAGTGGCCCATTTTCTTTAGTGGAAATGAGTCAGTTTATAACTTTACACCTGTGTATCACAGCTCCACATGGATTTGCCCATAATGGAAGCTTCTGGAGCTTTCTCAAAGTCACAGTGTTGAGAGCCACTGTCCAGACTGATGTTGACACTAAACAGACATCAGACACACAGGAATAAAAATGTTTTATAATTAGGTCATAGAAAGTATCCCTTATATCTTTTGCAAACTGGAATGAGGCAACAAAACCAATTTATTTTCTTGCAAACATTTTCAATGAGCTCTTAGTGAGGGACTAATGCCTGTGTATTTGGAGTAATACACAGAAGGTACAAGCACCGCAGGAGGTATTCTCAACAAATATCTAAACGAGCTTTAAGAATTAACTGGGCAAGCACTTTCTGGTCTTTCTGATTCCCAGAGGTTGGAGCACAGTAATTGATTTCCCCGACTCATTGAGTCAAACATGAGGTACAGGATGAATAAAACATAGTCCTTGACCTCAAGTAGATGGACGAAACATTCTAACAGAAGAATTTTATGATGAATATAAATACAAACATTAAACGTGTTAGAATACAGTGAAGATGAACTAATTTTGTTGAGATTTAACACACATTCTTTCACAAAAGACTCACACCAGCCCTGCGAGGCAAGCAGTAGTATCCAGTTAGCGAATGAGAAAATGAAATCCTTCAGTGAGTCATTCCGTCTCACACAGTTAGTAAGGAACAGACTTAGGATTCGAATTTCTGTTGTTTTTTTTTCCTTTATCTCTGTGTACTTCCATTACACTGATCAGAAACAAGGATACAGCCGAGCGTGGGGGTGGGGGGAACATTGCCAACAAGCCTGCAGGTAGAGTCAAGAAAGATCATATGTTAAAAACGCGTTTCAAAGGTGAGATGGGAATTTAAGACATCAACAAAATGATGAGCACTTTACTCGCGAGGGTTCAGAGTCATGTCACACATTTTAGGGCAATCCAGAATGTTTTTTCTGTTTTAGGATAATTAGAGAATAAATCAGTAATTAAATTTTTATGCAGATAAGAACCAAGTAATTTACTATAGAAACTATGAGCTACTTCAAGTAGTTCCCCAAGTAGGAAAAGAATTAAAATAAAATCATAAAATACCATAAAATATCAACAAGTAAATAAGAAAATAATATGTAACAATTTAATAGATGTCTAAACAGTAATTACTAAAATTTGAAACCAAATCCTAATAAATGTCTTTTACAATATAAAATAAAAGTTCTTCTTTGCTAAATGGAAAAACAGTATTATAATCAATAGCAACATTTATGCATGACTGTGCGTATGTGTATGTCTGAGTGTACCGGTGTTTGCATTTTTTAAATTGAAGTGCAGCTCACATAATGTTACATTAGTTGCAGGGGTGCAAGGGAGTGATTGGACAAATCTATACTTTATGCCAGACTGAACGCAAGTATAGCTACAATCTGTCACCATGTGATGCTGTTACATTATCATTGACTAAATTCCCTATGCTGTACTTTTTTATCCCTATGACTTATCTATTACATAATAGGAAGCCTGTATCTTCTACTCTCCTTCACCCATTTTGCCCATCCCCACATCCTCCTCTCCTCTGGCATTCATCTGTTTGTTTCTGTATAGGTCTGTTTCTGCTTTTTTTAAATTCATTTGTTTTGTTTTTCAGTTTCCACACATAAGTTAAATTGTATGGTATTTGTCTTTCTCCAACTTATTTCACTTAGCGTAATACACTGTAGGTCCATTCATGTTGTTGCAAATGGAAAGATATTATTCTTTTTTATAGCTGAGTGATATTCGTGTGTGTGTGTGTGTGTGTGTGTGTGTGTGTGTGTGTGTGTATGTGTATGTTTGTGTTTGTATGTGTATCTATATATCTACCACATCTTGCTTCATTTGTTGATACAAACTTGGGTAGTTTCCATATCTTGGCTGTTGTAAATAACGCGACAACAAACAGCGGTGCATCTCACTTTTTGGATTAGTGTTTTTGTTTTCTTTGGGTAAATACCCAGTAGTCCAATTATTGGATCATATGATATTTCCATTTAAAATTTTGTGGGAAACTTCCATACTCTTTTCCACCATGGCTGCATCAATTTGCTTCCCATCAACAGTGCGTGAGGCTTCTCTTTTCTCTACATTCTCACCAACACTTGTTGCTTCTTGTCTTTTTATTTTAGCCATTCTGACAGGTGTAAGGTCATATGTTTTTTTTTTTAATTTTATTTTTTTTAATTTACATCCAACTTAACATATAGTGCGACAATGATTTCAGGAGTAGATTCCTTAATACCCCTTACCCATTTAGCCCATCTCCCCTCCCACACCCCCTCCAGTAACCCTCTGTTTGTTCTCCATATTTATGACTCTCTTCTCTTTTGTCCCCCTCCCTGTTTTTATATTATTTTTATTTCCCTTTCCTTACGTTCATCTGTTTTGTCTCTCGAAGTCCTCATATGAGTGAAGTCATATGATATATGTCTTTCTCTGACTAATTTCACTTAGCATAATACCCTCCAGTACCAGCCATGTAGTTGCAGATGGCAAGATTTCATTCTTTTTGATTGCCATGTATCTTATTGTGGTTTTGAGTTGTATTTCCCTGATAATGAGCAATGTTGAGCATCTTTTCACGTGCCTGTTTGCCATTGTTATGCCTTCTTTGGAAAAATGTCTATTCGTGTCCTCTGCCTTTTTTTAATCAGATTTTTTTTTTGGTGTTGAGTTATATAAGTTCTTTATATATTCTGCCTTTTTGTTTTGTTGATGGTTTTCTTCACTGTGCAAGAGCATTTTATTTGGCTGTAGTCCCAAGACTATTTTTGGTTTTGTTTCCCTTGCCTGAGGAGACATGGATGAATGGTAATCCTCCAAAGAATTTATTGCCTATGTTTTCTTCTAGGAGTTTTATGGCTTTAGGTTTCATTTAGGCCTTTAATCCATTTTGAGTTTATTTTTTTTGTATGATATAATAAAATGATTCAGCTTCCTTCTTTTGCATGTAGCTATCCAGTTTTCCCACCACCATTTATTGAAGAAGGTGCATATTCTTGCCTCCTTTATTGTAGAGTAATTGACGATGTAAGTGTGGGTTTATCTCTGGACTCTATTCTGTTCTCTTGATCTATGTATCTATTTTGTCCAGTACCATACTGTTTTGATTACAATAGCTTTATAGTTCATCTTGATATCTGGGATTGTTATAACTCCAGGTTCATTCTTCCTTCTCAAGATTGGTTGGGCTATTTGGTTCCATAAAAATTTTAGTATTATTTTTTCCAGTTCTGTAAAAATGTCATTGGTATTTTTTTTTTAATTTTTTTTTCAACATTTATTTATTTTTGGGACAGAGAGAGACAGAGCATGAACGGGGGAGGGGCAGAGAGAGAGGGAGACACAGAATCGGAAGCAGGCTCCAGGCTCCGAGCCATCAGCCCAGAGCCTGACGCGGGGCTCGAACTCACGGACCGCGAGATCGTGACCTGGCTGAAGTCGGGCGCTTAACCGACTGTGCCACCCAGGCGCCCCTGTCATTGGTATTTTGATAGGGTTTGCATTGAATCTGAGGATCACTTTTGGTAGTAGGGACATTTTAATAAGATTAATTTTTTTATTCCGTGAAAATGGAATAAATTTCCATTTGTTTGTGTAATCTTCAATGTCTTTCACCAATGTTTTAGAGTTTTCAGAGTCATGTGTATATATTTTTAACAGAAAAGGGGAAATAGCTGTTTTCAGAGAGTCTTAAAGGGAATAGATTAACTTTAAAATCAGGAGTAATGCTTCTCTGTTATTAATAAAACATTTAAATTCCTTGAGAATGGAAATATAAAGAAAAGTAAATGAGAAATAAGTATGGACCAGGAGTGTCTTTATATATATGCACATACATATGTATACATATATATGAAATTATACACTTAGAACATCCATGTAAATCCATCGTAAACTAATACATATCTAAACATAATGTAAATATATAATTTTTCTTGTATTTCTATAATCCAGTAATTAATCAACTAGGAAATATAATTTTAAAGAGGGAGAGATTCCTCAGGATAACAAATATAGGAAATATTTAGGGATTAAGTTGTATTTTAATGTATGGTGAGACTTTATATGAAAACTGCATAATCTTATTTGAAAATTTGAATAATTGGACATAGTGAGCCAATTCTTGCAAGGGGCTACTATATATTTCCAAAAATGCAATTTTTAATCTATATAAAATATAAAATAAAATTTAAATAATTGCACCAAAATTTGTAACATAATTCTTCATAAAGGTAAATTCGGAAACTGTTAAGAGAAAATATGTAGGATATTTAAATAATAAAAAAGTGACCTGCCCCATCAAACATTAAAACATATTGTTTAGTATCAATACATAAAATATTACAATTGTGCAACATTGTAGACATTAAGTGGAATAGAAGGTAGAGATCTGAAATATCAATAATTATATACCAATTCTTATTGTGTGATAACATAAATTTTCTAAAAAAACACATTAAAGCAGTTATATAAGTGTGTTTGGAACAATTGTGGAAAAATGTTATTTCCACCTTACCCTCTTAATTTAAAATAAATGGCAAGTTCATTAAATAGTTAAAAATGAGCATGGAACAAAAGAAAAAGTAGCAACTAATGGAATAGAATAATAGCTCTGTGGTAAAATAACATTTTTTCTTTGAATTAATAGAAGTTGTAAAACTATGTATGCATATTAATTTTCTGGGAAAAAGATAAAACCTAAATAAAATAATAATATTATTTTTATATAAGTTGTAGATATTTTCTTCAACATGATAATGGTAATCTATATACAAATTTGTAAGAAAGATTTGACATTCTAAATAAATTAATGGGCAAACAATATGATAGTTTGTAAAAGAGGCAATAAAACTGACAAATAAGGTATTAGCCTCTCTAGTTACCAAAACAAGGCAAAATAAAGCATTCATAGGGTAGTGTTTTACATAGTAAAATTAAAAAACAAGGGGACAAAACCCAAAACATCCAATACTGGCTACATTGAAAAGAAATGACCATATTAATTCATTACTGCTAATTTAGCAATTTAGTACAACCTTTCTGAAAAGCAATATGGCAGAGAAATTAAAGTGCTTAGACTTAGGGGTACTTGAGTGACTCAGTTGGTTGAACGTCTGACTCTTGATTTTTGGCTCAGGTCATGATCTCACGGCTTGTGTGATCAAGGCCCCTGTCAGGCTCTGAGCTGCCAGCATGGAGCCTGCTTGGGATTGTCTCTCTCCCTCTCTCTCTGCCCCTCCCCTGCTCTCTCTCAAAATAAATAAATAAAGTTAAATAAATTGCTTAGACTTAAATATCATATTTTCATTCCTAATTTTATCCCAATTAAGCAATCAAACAGAAGCACAAATAGACACAAATATGTTCATTGTAGCTTTAACGATGATATAAAAATATGAACAAAAGAAAAGAATGCCATAATAAAATATTTTGGCAACATACAATCTGTAGAATATGCATGCATTCATATGTGAATGTATGTGTGTATGTATATTTGTTACTGTAAATATGAAGGACATATAGAAAACCAAAATGTTTATGACATAAGCTAGGCAATAAACAGTGTAAAATATTTTACATTAATCTTGCAAATATATAAACACATGTGCCATACATCACTGATAGTGGTAGTAATAGGTTAATCACATAAGCTAATCAGCATTAACTCATTGGCTTGCTAACGTGTTAAAATAACAAGCTAATAAAATTCCTTGACTCTTAGATTTCTTGCCTTTCTGTTTAACTATTTGCTAGATAACTACCACATTATGTTCTGACTTATGTACAAAAGTAATATACTGACCTAAACACTGAATGGATAGATTAAAAAAAAAATAACGATTGTATAGAAAAACATAGTAACAAGTGTGGACACCCTAATAGGTGTCATGTGTATTTTATTCTGGTGAGCTTTCCTCTACAGTCACATATATACCTGATTATCAATGCCTTCAATCCACCTATGGTGCCATTTCTCATTAAGATGGTAGTGAATTTAAAGTAGGTGGAAATATGATTTACTAACTGCCAAATAATTCCATTGATTCATTTATTTATGCATTCTTACTACAATATTTCTGAAGTGTATGGTACGCGCTTGGTATCATTCAGCCCTTAAACAAAACTGAAACTTCCTCTGTCATTAGTGAGCTTATACTTTTAGAGAAGAAAGGCAATTACCACAGACTCATTGGTGCCCTGCCTAGAGTGCCTGGGAACCATTTTGTCCCTTTGGTGTGCCTTCCTTCCAACTGCCACGGTAGAATTTTGCTGTAATGTCTCATATCTGTGACTTTTTCCAGACTTTTGCTCTTAGGATACTGGAGCTATCTTGCTTGGAGATGCCTAGGAATTAAGCCTTTGCATCTCTACTGTCTTTAGGCAGCCTGTAGGCAATGACTGACTGACGCTGTGTCTGAAAGTGTAATAACGTTTCTTCAAGGCTGGATATATTCTGTGGGACAGTTCATGTTCCAGAACTCCCCTGTGGGATTAGGCTGAAGCTAAACTTCAAACTTTGCTTAACTTGCTCCTCTTCCTTGTCCTGCTCCCTCATTCCCATACAGGTTTCATCTGACAGCTTACTCCTAATAATCCACGAATCCAATCTCCGACTGCTTATGAAGAATCCAAACTAAGTTAATGATTAAACATGTAATTCCTTTCCTGTGTTATGGGTGCTATGAAAGGTGAATAATAGAAATCTGTGGATATACAGCATAGAAATCTTATCTTGGGGTGAGAGTAAGAGTTATTTTCCTTGAGGAAGGAACGTTTAAATTGAGACCGTATATCTTGTATCTCTTTTCCTTTAAAATAGTATGGCGTGCATTTGTGAAATGACTGGCTGTGGTTGAGGACTATAGTCTTTGATCATGACCGTCATGGAAATAATCAGTCCATATTATGACTGAACCCTTTTGCTCATTAGCTTCAGACTATTAACACTGGTCCCTGATGAAGAGTGAAACCAGCACATAGAGTGAAAAGTTACTAGGGCACAATATCTATCTCCATATATTAGGAAGCATCCATGAAACTGTAGGACTGAGCACTTCCTTCAACCTGCATGCGTATATTCATATATACATATAATTATCCACATGTGTGTGTTTCATCATTAACATACTCATTTTGGTAATGAAAACTGGCCAGTAGAATTTTGGTAGTGACCAAAATGATACTAGGCTTAGCACAACTCTATTAATAGCCTGTAGAGTTATCCTTCTGCCTAATAGCATAGAAATAACATTTTAAAAAACCAAAATTTACAGTTAAAACCCATACTGTGAAATAGATAGACTATTGATTCTCATGTATATCAGATTTATCCTACTTAAAACATGGATGGGGGCCCTGGGTGTCTGAGTCAGTTGACTGTCTGACTCTTGATTTCAGCTCAGGTCATGATCTCATGGTTCATGAGCTGGAGCCCTGCATCAGGCTCCGTGCTGTCAGTGCATAACCTGCTTGGGATTCTCTCTATCTCCCTCTCTCTCTCCCCCTCCCCTGCTCTCTCTCTTTCTCTAAAAAATAAACAAATAATCTTAAAAAAAATAAAGCACAGATAGTAAGTGTAAGATGCACTAAGCACTGAGATCTTGGAAAAGAGAAGGAGTATAACTTTAAAGATAAAGCCATCGGCATGGCACTTTTGATGAAATCAAATAAGAAGGTAAAAAAAAGCCTACTGCTTTTAATTGCCTATGATGCACCAGACACCAGAAGGCACAGTTATATATACACAGTTTTTAAATGGTTATTATTATGTCCCAAACACATTAAAATATTATTGATAAAGGCAAGTAATAATAAATGCTAATGATTCTTCTATTGCAGTGTTTAGAAGACAAGGTAAATTTAGCAAAGAAGTCTAGCATGGTTACATTCAAAATAATTCTATTTGGGGTGTACAATATGATTTATCTATTACAAGCCAAATTTATTTAAAAATCCTCTTTGTGTTCGTAATGAAATAGACCTAGAAGTACCAAAAGATTTACTGATGATATCACAGGGGCACTATAGCCATTGTAAGAATCATAAATTTACTAGGTTCTCATATTCAGAAATTACTTTAAACAGTATAATCTATAATGTTTGAGAAAATAAGTTAAACATTCCCCAAATTATAGGACAATAAATTAATTTATAGGACAATGAATTAATCATCCAGAGATGATGTTTGTCAAAGTCTCTTGGGAAAACTGTATTAATAGTTTTGTCAGTCCAGTTATATAATAATCTTTCACTGATAATCACTTAGAGTTTTGAATTCTCTAAGAATACCAGAGGAAATAATTGTTTATTACATGGCAAAATTGAAAAAGTATTTTTAAACATTGTCTTTTATTTGGAATTAAGAGTAGATAAAATTCATATCACTGTTATTAAAAATATTTCCACAGTTATAATAGAAAGCATTTTGGAAACATTTAAAAGAGTTAATAGGGGAAGGAAAATATTTGCACTAAATAATGGTTTAAATGCCATTGTAAGTGGAAACTGTGGAAGGTGTTAAATATGCATTTATTTTAGTAAAGTTTCCTCCTTTCCTTCCTTCCTTCCTCCCTCCCTCCCTCCCTCCCTCCCTCCCTCCCTCCCTCCCTCCCTTCCTTCCTTCCTTCCTTCCTTCCTTCCTTCCTTCCTTCCTTCCTTCCTTCCTTCCTTCCTTCCTTCCTCAGTGAAAAGTTCTGTTACAGCTCAACAAATTGTGAAACTGAGGGCTCTTGTATCCATGGCTCTTTGAAGGTAATAGACTAACCTGATGTTCTTAGCCCCACAGTAAATTAATTACTTAGGGCTTAGGTGGTTTTATGCAGGACACAATCATTCTGGAGATGGAGTTGTTTATATGAAAAGGCATATTAAAGTTAGAACCTTGGAAAGAAGGTAGTGAGCAATATGCAAAACAGGAATGCTAAGCACAGTTAATTGACAACTTAAGAATTTCAGAATGTAAAGTTGAGTTAAATGCTATAGAGATAGCTGAGACAACTGTATCCTTAATATTATCACATATCACCATCTGGCAAGTAAATCAAATGACATTTACTCATTGAGGACCTTCATGCCCAAGAGTCGATAATTGAACAAGGCAATGCAGAGTAAAGCAGGCTTATACTCTAGTTGAGGAAATGAGACCTGATAAAATTAATGAATACAATGTTAAAATATAAGTGCATAATATTGTTACAGATAATGTACTTTGTTTTTAGCATGGGCAGTCAGAGAATGAGACGCCCTAGTTTAACTTTTCATATATAGTATTTAATATTTTCCAAATAGCATACCTAAAACACATAACTATGTACCTACCACCTTTGAAGTTTGTTGTGTTCTCCTCCCTGATCATGTGTTCCTTTCTTGTTGTGATTAGTACAAATTTAATATAGTCCTTCCTTTTTCTTTTAGGAGTTTATCATATACACCACTATACTCTATCATATGAATATGCTGTAAATTACCCATCTTCTTGTCCTCGTGATATCTTTATTAATTCCTTATTTCTGTTTTCCTTGGGTTTATTATGTCATTCTTTTGCCAATTCTGCAGATTGCATGCTCATTAACTTCAGCCATATAGACAGAGTTGGGTTAAAATCTCTCATTAAGGATTTGTCATCCTTATATTCATTCATTTTTGCATTACATATTTTTTGAGTTGTTTTTATGTGCATACCAATTTGGATTCATATCCTGTTGGTAAATTATAGCATAATATCTATATATACAGTTTCTCTTTATCTCTGCTAATTATTTTGCCCTAAAGTTTGTGTTGTCAGCAATTAAATAGTCATATCAGTTTTTCTTGGAGTATTATTTCCCCCATCCTTTTACTTTCTACCTTTCAATGCCATGGTTATAAGGATTTCTTGTAGATACCATACAGTGGGATTTTGTTTATATGCAGTCTAGCTCTTAAATGAAAGTTCAGAATGCTTTAACTTCAATCATCCTCCCTCTCTTCTTATATGATTCTATCATCCAGGATTTTTGTACTATATTGATATTTTTTTCCATTTTAGCCTCTTAAATTAGACATTATTATTACATATACCATAAACATTATTTTAGATTTACCCGTATGTTCATTATTTTTTCTAGGTTGATTTTAATTCTTTCATATTTCCTTTAGTGAGGGTTTGGTTGTAGTAAACTCCCTCCAGTTTTGCTTATCTAAAAATGCTCTTCTTTGCACTTATTATTGAAAGATAATTTCTGAAATCATAGAATTATATTCTCATGTATTTTGTTTTATCACTTAAATATACTGTTCCACTGACTCTGGCTTTCCCTGTTGTTGTTAACCAGATTTCAATTTACTTGCGATTGGGAATTTTTTTTTTTTTACTAGGTTTTAAAATAGTATCTTTCTTTTTTGCGTTATACATTTGACTATGGTGAGTCTAGGTATTGGCTTATTTTTATTTACCCTGCTTGAGGATTATTGTCCTTAATGTATCTGGAGTTTATGTCTTTCTGAAAAATTCTTATTGCCTGTCCAACATTTTATATATATTTTCTTTTTCTTGAATTCCTCTCTTCCTAGAATTCATTGATGCATTTTGAACCTTCTCTTTCTTTTTACCCATGTCTCATAAACTTCCTATTAACTAAATTTTCTCTATCCTATAACAATCTCTGTAATTTCTTCAGATCTATCTCACAATTGACTAATTTCCCATTGACCTGAATTTGATGGGCTTTAATACTTTATCTATTGATCAATCGATCGATCTATTATCTATCTATCATCATCTATTATCATCTCTCTAATGAGACATTGCAAAGAAGGGATGAAAATACAGTAAGTAGAGGAGAGTGGTCTGACTACTCGACTTGACTTGGGGTCAACAAAGTTCTAATCCTAGGGTAGTATAGTAATATACCTACCTTCCCACAGAAGATTTTCTTTTTCAGCTGTTTTCTGCTAAAACATTAGGTTTTAGTCTTTTTGTTTAACTATTCCTATCTCGAGTGTTTGTTTTTTCCCCCGTTTTATGGGTTTTCTGAAAATAAAGATTATACTCCCAATAACCTTTCATATAAACAAGAGAAGTTTTATTACCCAAAGTACAAATAATCTAACTAGGATACTATACAGATGGGTCAAAGATAATGTTCCCTCTGAGTTCCTTACTAGTGCCATTTTAAACTATTGTTCTGGTACAGCCATCTCCGGGTAGCTTCTAGACTCAAGAAAGCAGTCAAGAAGGGTAATTGGGTACTAGTGTCCACCCACAATCTGACCCTGGGAATACCCCAAATACCTTTTGGATCTTGTTCTTTTTTATCATTTTGCCAAAATTCAAATGCTCCCACTGAGGTAGCCCCTACACACTAACTCATCATTCAGTATGTGCAGGTGATTACTTCTAATTATTTTAGTATTTCTACTTATTAATAAACAAAGAATAAGTGATGTCATTCAGGTAATAGTGTATGTCTAAAGTTGACTGCTATCATTCTTGCAAATTTGCCTCTTTCCACTGGGGACAGATTAGGGAAATATTCAGGAGTTGAGATAACTGATTCATCTAAATAAATGAATTTTGGATGACAATACATTCATATTCATTATCTTTGGCCGTAAGATTTTGCTAATATTTTTATTTGGATTGAGAAACAGGGTAGTCTTCTTGGTTATAAAAGCTTACTCTTTCCCAGGCTCTGCCAGTTGTGCTAGTCAAAATGACAAATGCTAATGCTTATGTTGGGTATTTACATGCTTTGTAGATTACTGTGCAAAATCTGACTGCCACACTGTAGAAATAACTCTTCACAAGACCAAGATTCACAGGAAAATGAAAACCTCAGTCTTTTCCTGCCGCAAGCCCATCCAACCATCCCAGTTTTCCTAGCTGATCCTTTGTCCTTTCCATTTTGTCCTCTGACACTGCTAGCAGAGTTATTTCTTTAAAAGAGCCTTATGATCACCTCTCCCACCTAAAAGTCTTTAATAATTTCCCTTATTATTGGGATCAAGTTTAAACCTTTTCTTTAGATACAAGGCTTGTCATGACAGGTGTCTTGTCAACCATATTTTCCCATTCCCTTAACCTCCCCTACATGCAGTTCTTAGAAGAGACCCAATTCCCTTGTGCCTTAGACTTTTCACAAGGTTCTCACTGTCTGATGCTCCTCTTATCCCCACAACTCCCCATCATTCCCTTATAGTCCGCTTTTTTTTTTTTTTCTATCTCTGTAGGTTGTGATTGTCCTGTGGGATACAATCTGGAAATCTTTAGTCTGGGTTGGATGGTTCTCTGAATTCTCTCAACACAGCATGCAGAGTATTTTATTATAATTATCCACTTATGTGGCTGATTACTGTTCTCTGATTAGTAGATTAGAAGCCCATTGAAAGCTGAGGCTGTGTCTTGATCATCTCAGTTTCTCTGGTGCCCAGAGCAGTGACCAACATAAAGTAAGTGAATAAAAAAAACCAGTCTGGCTTAATAACCAGGGTTTAAATAAATGCCTTATTAAATTATGAAAATGATCTTTGAATATGTATGCTGGAGGGATTGTACTGTCCTTCTAAGAATAGCATTTCATGACTTAGCTAAATAGGAAGAACAAAACCATTAGCCAACCTGAGTGTCAACACAGGGACAGTCTTCATCATTTTCCTTTTGAATTTATCTTCTGGCAGGGAAGCTTACAAAGTCAGCTTGGTGACCTATGTCAAAACATTTTCATGTTAACAATGGTGGAATTAGAAATGATTTATACTCATCATGTATAAAACTTGTGGGCCTGGAAACTGATTAAGATTGGAGAATATGGAAGTTTATTATTTGCTCTGACTCCTCTATTAAAATCTTCATTCTGTTATTTTCAGGTCTAGAAAAGGCGATTTAAAAAAATAAACAAAAACCAAATCCCTTGTTTAATTGAATACAGTGTATACATTTTCACCTCTGGTTAGCATATTTATGGAGATATTTATATAATTTACATAAGTAGATGTTCATTATCTGTCTTACAGATATTCGGTTATGTCTTAACTGAATATTTATGGAGGGTAATTCTCATAAATTCCGTGTACACAGTGCCTGGCTCAGCACCATAACAAATGTGTAATACATGTTTTTTTATAATGATGTTAAAACGTTCAGTTGCAAAGGTGGGCTGTGGTCACATAATCTTCCTATTCCCTCTTCAATGAATAATTCAAGTAGTAACCTTCACACTCCTCATAAGATTGAGAAGATATATCTATTCCCAAGTCTTGTTTTCTATTATTGAGATGTAAGGAGCTACTGCAAATGCAAAGTCTCTGGGGCCTTGTTACAGGGGCCAGCTTCAAGTTTCGTTTGTGAACTCCAAAGGGTATGCCAGGATAAACTTCAGAATGGAATCACTGGGGAGAAAGCAGGCACAGTTTCAGGGGCAGTGTCCATATTGCATGGAAAGTGTATGTGTATTTAGCAAAATAATGTATGCATGTGCGTGGATGGGGCATTCCTTCACTTCTGTTGTGTTTTGTGAACATAACCAAATGTTGAAATCTCTCTATGGATATTATTTGAAAATATACACACGAAAATGTGGATGGAAGATTTGAAAATAGGTGTTTTATGTATGATTATAATATGATGCTAAACATTAATTAGTTACTTGTCATCAACATATTATGTGAGAATCTCTTAAAAATATTTGTGTGTTTATGTGTTGGGAGAAAAACAAAGAAGGAAATGTAAACTAAAATGCAAAGCTGTATGGGACTACCCAAATTATCGCATAACAATCATCTGAGGGACAACAGCAAAGTTCCTTAGGTTCTTTAACAATGACCATTAAAACATAGTGTTTATTAGATCAAAAGAAGGTAACCTGGGAAGTAGCTATGTTTATATTTAATGGATAGTGTTATGCCTTGAACAAAAAAAATATATCTGTATGCTAGCTGAGCCTTTTAATTTCATTCCAGATATGTAAAATTAAACGTAGCAAAATTATTTTTCTATGTTTCTAAAAGATCCTGTTTCATGAGAGAAAAGAGCATTAAACTTTATTAACAAATTTCTTATTATCATGGACAAACAACAACCCATTGGATTTTTTCTCTTCTCTAGGTTCTGACTTAATGAAACCCACCATTTTTTACACTCTAACTTTCCTATTTCAAGTGTTGCCTGGAAAGGAAACCTTAGGTGAGTATTCTCAAAAAATATTGCTTCATTTACAATTTTGAATAATACTTTCCTGAGAAGTCTGATGACAAAGACAGCCCAAACAGGAAAAACAGTAGAAAAGTTTATGACGTATAAAATGAATTCTTCAAAAGAATTTTGTTTCGAAATGCCAAGGGTTATAAGTCAAATATATGCAGCGTATATTACTATTCATTACCTTGCATTGGCTGAAATTCATCTCTTCTGACAACCCTGGGTAAATCATGTTACATATTGCATAAAATATGAGTGCTGGTCCTTTTCTGAAGATGCCACTTAGTGTGGGAACTCACTGCCATTGGCTGCATCCCAGTTGCTGTAAGCTCCCTTAAGACCACTGCTTCTGCAGAGTCCTATGGCAGTCGAATCAGAGAAGAAAAGGTATTTATAGAAAACATATGCAAAAGGTTGATAGCTCGTCCAGTTTTTAGTGCACAGACTGACAGCTAAATACAAATTGAGAAATGTAAGTTTCACTTCGAGCAAATTTACTGGGTGAAAACCTCATTTTTTCATTTCATTTGAATACGTTCACTGCTTCTCAGAATATGCAACTTTATAGTGAGCATATTTTTTATTCTTGAAGGCTCATTATTTTACAGTGAGGTTACTGAACCTAGACCACATAGAGCAGATTACCCAGCATAATATTAATCAAAATATACATGGCAAATGGGATTCCAAACAGTGCCAAATAGGCATCTGCTTTTAACATAGAATAAAAAAAGCGCATTTAGTGCTTTTATTAAAAGGTATTATGGGCAATTTATTTTTAAGCCATCTCTCTAACACTATTAACTAGCATATAATTTAATGTACTCCCAAGCAACTTGACTTTTACTGTTTCCTTCAAAACATTAATTTGTAAAAGCAAGTTGATATAAAAGATGACTTTGACCCTAAGAAAAGATTCGAATCATTAAAAATAAATTAAATGATCTTGTAGACACACATAATAGTTACTTTGGGGGTTGGAAAATAACATATTTTCTGTTGCCATGTATGATATGATGTTTCATGGGGAAAAATAAAGCCAGTGCTGTTTCTAATGATATAATTTATACCCTCTGACTAAACCATATCAGTTTTGTAAGCTTTGCTTAAATTTGAACAGAGTTGCCAAATGCCTAAAAATTTCTGAACAAATCAAAGAAGATTCTTTAGTATTTATGAGAGAAATAAATTACATTATGACTGTTTAGAAAATTTTGGACAGGTTAGTACATAGTTGATTTTGTACTGTCTTTATAATGTTTTCCTTATAGAGACAAGGAAACTAATTCACTTCCACTGAAATGTAGCCAGGCAATTTTATACAATGTAAGCAGTGTGGATATTGATAGAAAAAGTTTTTTACAAATCTAGGCTAAGAATTATAAGTAAAACTAAAAATTGTGATGTGTTTAATTGGGTGAAATTTTTGAATGGTAACAAATAAAATTTAAATTCTAAAAATAATACAAGGATGCATGCTCTTTTTAAAGAAATAAAAATATCCAAAAATAATAGTATTAAGTGAAAAGCAGCCACAGAAGCAACAATAAAACCTTGACATCATTGCCTACCCTCATGCAGTAAGATTCCACTATCCTCCTGTCTATAATTACTGGAAACGATTTGGAGGGCATCCTTTCACGTCTTTCTGTATATATTTATATAAATATATTTTTATCTATATTTGCATGTTAAATGTATGTGTGTACACATGTACATGAAAGAAGTACACATTACATACGTGTGTGCATATATATAATCTATGTAAAATTGAAAACAAGTTTTTTCACTTGAAATAAAATGGGCATCAGTACATCAGTTAATTTGTATTTCCCCCCCCCTACTTTTTCATACTATTTTTGAATGTGGATGGGACTAAGTATCTTATTTTATTTTATTATTGTTTTTTAAATTAATTTGGTTATTTTGAGAGAGAGCGTGCGTGTTTGTGTGTGCATGTGCAAGTGGGGGAGTGACAGAGGAAGAGGGAGTAAGAATGTCAAGCAGGCTCCATGCTAACAGTGAGGCTAGATCTCATGGAACTCTGCAAACATGACCTGAGATAAAATCAACCCTGAGATCATGACCTGAGTCTTTTGCTTAACTGACCGAGCCTCCCAGATGCTGCTGGGACTAAGTATTTTAAAACATTTTCCTACTGATAGTCATGGGGATGATCTTAATTTTTATTTATAGCCTAAATTAATCCTTATGTCTGTGAGATAGATTTTGAAGTAATTCATGGGTTTTCCTAATTGCCAGATATTTTTCAAATTATCTCTGAGAAGTTTGTGTTAGTTTGTATCCCTCTCTGCAAGAGTTAGTAAAAGTACTACTTCTTCCAGATCCTCATCAAAACATTATATTACTGACCATTATTTTTTGTTAATCTGCTAGTAAAACTCTGTATAATTTTAGCATGTAGTTCTGTGATTACTGGTGAGGTTGAATATTTTTATATGTTTATTGTATATACACACATACATGCACAGCTGATTCTTGTTATTCCTGGTAGTTATGTTCTATAAAGTCCCTGCAAACACTGAATTAGCGAATACTGAGCCATTGTTCTTAGTGGAAATACACACACACACACACACACACACACACACACACACACACACAAAGAGATACTTATATAATCTCAGAGATTATAATCTTAATCTTAAATTCAAAGAAACAACTCAGTTACCATGGTAGGTTCTTCTCTTTATTTTTATGAAAGAGAAAATGAGGTTCGAAAGTGTTATGTGACTTGCCAGGGGCTGCTGCACTAACAGGTACCAGAGCTGGGTTTCAAATCCTGGTCAACTGGTTCCAGAGCCAGAGCTTCTTGGATTCCACTGCATTGCCCACTGCTATCTCCATCCTCTGGTCATTGTTGTCCGAGAGTGCAAAAAGAAAGCAGAACATTGCCTTGTTTGACCTGAGCTGGGAACGTGCATACAGGGAGACTCAAATTTTTTCACAGCTATATGTGTGTCCACTAATGACTGTGAAAGCCTATTGAAGTTTGATATTGAGGTTCCAAATAAACTTCAGGGAGCAGGAGATTCTCAAGTAGGGAATTGTGAACAGCAAGGGTCAACTGTTTACACAAATACACAATCTACGTATATGTACATATGTACATACATACATATAATATGTACAGATGGCCCCTGAGTTTATGATGTTTCAACAATTTTTCAGCTTTGTGATGGTGCAAAAGCAATACACATTCATTAGAGACCGTCTTTACTTTTTGAAATTTGATCTTTTCCCAGACTAGTGATAAGCAGCATGATGCTGTGATACTGTCCCATGGTGCTGGGTGGTGGCAGCCAGCTGCAGCACCCAATCAGTCTGAGCACACTTAGGGTAGATGAGACTAAGCTATGATGTTAGGTAGAATAGGCGAATTAAATGAATTTTCAATTTAGGATATTTTCAATTTAGGATGGCTTTATCTGGCGGTAACCCCATTGTAAGTCGAGGAAGATCTGCATATGTACTGCTTTTTACAATATTCTCTGGAGTTATCTTTCTTATTCTTTTGTGGAATAAATTTATAGTTTGTCTAATATTTTTCAAATATTTTGTCTTAGTTTGGTCCTCCTGTTTTAAGCTTGTTAATAGTAACTTTAATCTCAAAGGAGGTTTAAATTTCTATGTCATTAAATATGTCAATTTTTCCTTTATGTCTTTTAGCTCTTGGTCTTATTCAGAAAGAACTTCACCATTTAAAAAGTTATATGGTTTTCTTTTATATGTTTTAGCATTTCAGTCTCCCTTGAATTACTTTTTGGTATACATAATGATGTTGGGTTTTTTAGTCACCTTTTTTTCTCTTAGAGGAAATTCATTTGTCCTGCAGATATTGTTTGAATTATCTATCATTTCTCCTGATTTTAAATGCTTCCATTGTCCACACATATATAGCTTTTGTTTTTTTATTCCATTCTTGTCTTTTCCTCAACCAAGAGGTATCTTGTTTTTAAAGTTGTACTTTTAAAATATATGGTAGGAAAGCAATCTTTCCCCACTGCCCTTCTTATCAGAGTTATCATGATAATTCTTTAACATTTTCTAGAGGTAATTTCTCATTAGTTTTTCTAAATTCCAGGGGCGCCTGGGTGGCGCAGTTGGTTAAGCGTCCGACTTCAGCCAGGTCATGATCTCGCGGTCCGTGAGTTCAAGCCCCGCGTCAGGCTCTGGGCTGATGGCTCAGAGCCTGGAGCCTGTTTCCGATTCTGTGTCTCCCTCTCTCTCTGCCCCTCCCCCGTTCATGCTCTGTCTCTCTCTGTCCCAAAAAAATAAATAAAAAACGTTGAAAAAAAAATTAAAAAAAAAATTCCACCAACAGTTTTACTCTATTTATATTAAAATCTATATTAGTTATCTGGTGCTATATAATAAATTACTTCAAAATTTAGCAACTTAAAACAACTATACTAACTGTATTAAATCAAAAGAAATATTTTCTCAGAGTTTCTGTGGGTCAGGAGTGCTGGCGTGGCTTTTCTGGATGTCTCTGCCTCAAGGTGTTTTACAAACTTGCATTTAAGGTGCCAGCTGTGGCTGCAGTCTTCTCAAGGCTAGACTGGGGTCAGATCAGCTTCTGGGTTGGTGTCAGGATTCAGTTCCTCATGGACTGTTGGACTGAGGACCTTATTTTCTCTTTGCTCTTGGCCAAAAGCTGCCCTTGGTCTTGCCACATGGACTTCTCTGTAAGTTAGTTTACAACGTGACTGCTGAGTTCCCCCAGAACCAGCCATGCTGAGAGTGAGAATGAGCAAAATAGAAGCCAGTCTTTTCTAATCTAATCTCAGAGGTGGCAGCCCATCATGATCATTAGAGAATAATGAGGTCCAGTCCACAGTCAAGGGGAGGACATTATACAAGGGCATAGAGTAACTGGTGCCAGCTTTATAATACTGAATCTTCTCATAGAAGAATATGGTAGTTTTCCTCAACTGGTTATGTTTTTTTTAATGCTTTAATTATTTTGTTACTGAGAATAGAATTTTACAAAGTTCCAATTGCGGTTGGTTTTGCCATTACAAGTCTGTGTATGTGTGCATGCGTGTGTGTAAGACATTTATAAATTTTAATTTTTTAACTTTACCTTTTGAACATTCTGTTAGCATTATTTTGTGTGTGAATAATAATGGTTTAAATTATGCCTTTTAAGTGTTGACATATCTTATTTTTCTTCTTTTAGTGCATTGGCTGGCACAATCATAACAATGCTGTATAATAGCAGTGGTAGCAATCATCCTATGTTGTTTTGGATTTCGTCATCTGTTTTGTATCATTACCAGATTATAATGTTTTTCTTCTTTTGATCTGATAATGCGGTATATTGCATTAGTTGAAACCATGTTTTCATTGCTAAGATAAACTACCTGTGTGCTAATGTTTTACTTAGGAATTTTGTATCCATATTCAACTGTAAGGTCGATTTCTGTCTTCCTTGGTTCTTCCTTCATAAGGTTTCAAAATGACTATGATACTTTGATAGAATGCTTTAGGGGGCTTCCATTTTTAAAATAATCATATAGTTTATACAGTAGAAACCTTATTGTAATGTCATGTGATTGACATGCAGCATCTTGAAATTGACATGTAGCACTAAAGTAAAATTACAAGTATACAAAATAAATATAACTCTGATTAAGTTCTTTACTATGCATTGCTCACATGTATGAGGCAGCAGTGAGAGTATATTTAAGACTCACTTTTAGTTGGAACTCAAAAGAACGTCTCTGAAGTGCATTTCTGTATGATGGCATTTTTAGAGTTTGGAAAATAATCTATTTAGGGTGCAAAAGTTTTATTTTCCTCCAAAAAAACTTGCCAGTTTTTGAAGATGCCAACTATTTATTATTTCCTTGCTACAGATTTTTTGTTTTTGTAATAACTATGTCAGAAATATCTACTAATACATTTACAAAATTAAAAGATTACTTTTTGAGCCATTTGAGGCTTACAGAAAAATTGAGTGGTAAGTGCAGAGTGTCCATAAACCCTTACACTATATGCTCCTTGCTTAGTTCCCCCTGTTATTAACATCTTGCATTAATTAGTATGGTATATTTATAGTACCTTGTTTTCATAAACTCAGACATAGTTATTAAACCAGTCCCCCCTTGCTTTGTTACTTTCTTTTCTTCTGGAAATTATTTGCCATTTTATAGTGGATAATAAAATTTAGAAAAAACAAAGGGTGTTTATATTTTAAAATAAAAACCGTTTCATGATCTGATGATATAGTAATGTGATTAAAGAAGATAAGCATTTTTATTTCTAGAAAATTTAATAAATGTCCTTTAACCATTTAAAAACTATTCTTTGTGAGAAAATGAATATATAATGTAAATCATTCTTCTGATTTGTATTTAATATTGCCAAAAAAGGAAGAGGATGAAGATCCTCAATGAGGATGATAAATAATTAAAATTTTTTTTCAATGTTTATTTATTTTTGAGAAAGAGAGAGAGAGGTGGAGCATGCATGGGGGAGGGGCATAGAGAGAGGGAGACCCAGAATCTGAAGCAGGTTCCAGGCTCTGAGCTGTCAGCACAGAGCCTTATGGTGGGGCACATGGACTGTGAGATCATGACCTGAGCCGAAGTTGGACACTTAACCAACAGAGCCACCCAGGTGCCCTGAGGATGATAAAATAATTTAAATGAAAAAAAGCAAGGAAAATAAAGAAGTGAACATCTAACACCTATTTAAAAATTTTTAACATAAATAATTATAAAATCATGATGGTAGAATTTTTAAAAAGTTCCTAAATGTGAATTATTACCTGCAGTTCAATTTAACCCTTTATTTAAAAAATGCTGAAACTTTCCCCCATAGACCACAAGTTAATAGTTGCCTTTTCCATATATTAGCCAAAAGAATACTTAATTATTAAATTAGTAGATACTGGGATGATTCAGCTAATACAACCTTTATAAGAAATTTGCAAACTTTGAAAACTACTTTATCACATTTTAACATTTGAATTCTATAATTGTTTTATATTTTGGATTTTATCATTGTCTGTTATTATTTTTCCATCCATGTTTCTTGATGTGGTTTGAAGTGTTGGGGTTTAGAGCCTACCACTAAGAAAGAATTCTTGAGACGTCTTTGGTGCAAAAAGGTGGTTTTATTAGAGCCCTGGGACAGGAGCTGTGGACGGAAAGAGCTGCAGTAGGGTTGTGAAGTGAGACTAATTATATACCTTTAGGTTGGAAGGGAGTTAGGGATACCGTAAGTCTCTACGGTATTTTGGAAACAAGGTTTCTAGGACGTTGAGGGGCTAGCTGCTGTTAGGAAAAGTCCGTTTATTACTGTTTAGTAAAAGCTCAGTCATGAGGCCCTTCAAATGTATATCAGGGGGCCATAAGCTTGGAGTATGACTGCCAACAAATATCTTGGAGAGGAGGTAGACATAAAGGATGTTTCCAAAGGAATTTTTATATGTTAAAGTAGGTTTACAGGGTGGGGGTAATGTTAAGCTAAGATTGCCTCTTACCTTAGAAAAGTGTCATCCTTGAGGCAGCTGAGCTCCCAGAGGAAGGTTACTCTGCCTGTCTCAAGGACTTGTCACTGGTCTTTATGCTGGAAGCAAATTTTATTTTTCACTTGTTTTTGTTCCCTGCATCATTTCCCAAAGGGGTTAAGACCATTTAAAAAAATTTCAAAAAGTGAAAGCAAAAAAAAAAAAAAAGGTAAAATAAGAATTAATATGCTAAAATTGAGATAGAATAACATGAAATGTTTTCCTTTCAAGTTACTAATGACTTAGGGGAACATGGTTGATATTCTGTATGATCTTTGAATAAGCCATACTGATAGTTTGCCCTTGGAATGGGATGGGCACCTCTTCTGGAATGGTGAGATAAGGACCTCTGAAAATCCACTCCTCCTTAAAAGCAAGGAAAACTCTGGCAAAAATTGTACCTTTTCATTATGCTGTAAAATAGCTAAGTGTTTGCAACATTTTGAGAAGTGTTTATTAAAACAAAATAAAATAATGAAACAACCAAATGAATCACAGAAAGAACACAATTTTATGGATACCCCTTTCTATGTCTTTTTCCCCAGTTCTACAAAGTAGCCTTGAAAACTTTCTCGATTACAGTGACTGTGAAAACAGCAGTCACGTAAAGTGAAAGAGGAGTTTGGAGCTCCCTAAAAATCCTATCCCCAAAGAATTTTCACTATCTGACCTGTGTAGCTGGTAGCTGTTCCGTGCAAACTTAGTCCTCAGGACTTGTGTTGATTTGATCTGAGTCAGGGTTCCCTTTGAGTGTACAACCCTATGCCCTAGGCCTTTGTTATATATATATATATATATATATATATATATATATATATATATATATATATATGTCATTAGCTTTTGTTTAATATCGAGTTATTTGAGGCAGCAATACCATACCAGGTAGGGCTAACAAATAACTCATCAAAAAAACCTACACAGAATGTGGGAGAATGAGATGTCCTTAAAGAGCTTTACCCATATCCTTGGGAGTCTCAAAGGTCAGTACTGTATATAGGGCTATTCATAAGCCCAGGGAAGACCTGAGAGAGTGCTGATCTCTCATCTTTGGTTGATCTAGAGGATCTATCACAGCAGGAACTGAAGGCTAAGGTAGAGTTCTACTTTTCCTGCCAGAGGGTTGAAGTATATACCCCAAACACAGAAAGAACTCCTTGACAAATACTGGGAGATTTTTTGGTTTGAAAGATTTAAGTAAATCTCTGTTCAATAATTAGCTAACTGCTGAGCTAACAAAGCAGGGGCTTCAATGGCCACACATGACAAAGCATACAGAATTTTCAGAATTTGTCAAGAGTAGTCACTAACACCCTGGGAGGTAGGCATCTAATATCCAGAGTTGTTACAGTGTATTATGTAAAATGTCTAGTTGTCAACAAAAAATGTTCAAGATATGCAAAGAAACTGAAAAATATGACCTGTGTATAGGAAAGCAAAAACGTAGTCATTAGAAAGTGTTCCTGAGCAAACCCGCTCTCAGGTTTTAGAAAGTTGTTAAATCACTTACTATAATTATGTTAACAGAAATACAGGAATCAATGTCTAAAAATGAAAGGAAAATATGAGAATTATGTATCAATAGATAGAGAATATCTGTAAGTGGATAGAAACTATAAAAGGAACTGAATAGAAATTCTGAAGTTGAAAAGTACAATGTCTAATATGATTTGAATTGTCAGAAGAAAGAATCAGTGAACTTAAAAATAGGTAAACTGAGATAAATTAACCAGTCTAACACAGAAAGAAAAAAATAATGAAGGAAAATGACCAGAAACTCAGAAACATGTAGGACACCATCAGAAAGACCAACATGTACATAATGGAAATTCCAGAAGCAAAGGAGAGTGTGAAAAGAACAGAAAAAAAAAATACTTGAAGAGATAAGAACTAACAATTGCCCAAATTTGATTAAAAACTTTATCCAATATATAAAAGAAATTCAAAGAGCTCCAAGTAGGATAAACTCACAGATTCACAGCTAAGGACATCATAAACTGGTGAAACTAAAAACAAAGAGACAATCTTGAAAGAAGCAACAGAAAAATTATTCATCACTTGAAGATACCAGTAAAGTAACATCTGTTTTTTGTTTGTTTGTTTGTTTTTATCAGATACTATGGAAGCCAGAAGGCAGTAGAATGACCTATTTGCATTATTGAAAGAAAAAGACTATGAACAAATAATTCTATAGCAGAACAATTTTTCAGAAAATGAAAGATAAATTAAAACATTTTCAGATTAAACAAAAACTAAGAATACTTGTCATTAGAACACCTGTCCTGTGAGAAATACTAAGGGAGTCCTTTAAACTGAAATAAAACTAGGCACTTAACCTGAATGCACATGTGTGCGTGCACACACACACACACACACACACACTCACACACACACACACACGGGCACCAGTGATGCTAAGTAGGTAGATAAATATAAAAGTTGATAACAGAAGTACCAAATTTGTAATTCTTTTCTTCTTGTATATGATTTAAAAGTCAACTTCGTATAACAATATTTAAAAAAATGTTTTTAATGCTTATTTACTTTTGAGAGAGTGAGAGAGAGAGAGAGAGTGAGAGAGATGGGGAGGGGCAGAGAGAGAGAGGGACAGAGGATCTGAAGCAGGCCCTGTTCTGACAGTAGACAGCCTGATGCGGGGCTCGAACTCACAAACCATGAGATCATGAGCCAAAGTCAGACACTTAACCAACTGAGCCACCCAGTAAAGCAATAATTTTAAAACCGTGTTGATTATTTTGGATATTCTGAGTCTCTGGCATTTCCCTATGAATTTTATCATTAGTTTGCCAATTTTGTAGAAAAACTAAGTGGGATTTGGGTACGAATTGGTTTAAATCTGTACATCACTTTGAGAAAGTTTTCCCACCTTAAACATAAAGTTTCTGATCTAGCAACATGAGATATCTGCCCATTTATTTAGGTCTTCTTTAATTCCTCTCAACATTATCTTGTAGTTTTCCAGAGTTTGTTACATTTTTCCAAGGAATTTTGCTCTTTTTATGTTAGTGTAAATGACCTGTGTTCTTAATTTCCTTTTCTATTGTTCACTGCTATAACTTACTCGTAACAGGTTCGTAGTAACACATTCATTCTTTGCTTAGGTACTTTGGACATTAAGTTTAATTTTACTAATGGGAAAAATAGATTGAGTCATGTTCTTATATTTGTCATGATTAATGATGTTAAAATTAGAAATACTTTGGTCAACTCACCACTTTGGAAGAGGAAGTATGAGATAGATAATTATGTCAATGTTTCAGTGCTTGGAATACATTTTTATGAAAGTTGATACAGATGACCTCATGGGTTTGAGGGCAAAGATATTTGTGAAAATTCAACACAGATTCTTTGAAAAAGCAGTTACTTCTTGACACAATTCTGAAATGATGTTGCAAAATGCAGTATGAGAACTCTGATATCATTTGCCAAAGTATATTTATGTGAACTTTGGTTTTAAAACCCTACCAGCAGAAAAACAACAACAAAAAAAACCCTGAAATCATTTAATATTTAAAAAAGTTGAGTGTACCATACACATTTTCAGCTGTTCACATAAACCAAAAAAAAAAAAAAAACCACGCAGATGTTTATTGAAATTAACTTTTATGCAGAAATAAAGTTTATATTTGATTTTATCTGTGCAATTTGCAAAAATTGTTTTTCAGCAAGTGAGTGTTATTTTGCATGAAAAATTAGAATGAGAGGATTATAATTTTGTCAACAATGTCTTTATAGCCTATGTAGATAAAATCAAATTTTGAAGCATAAAAATTAAATATAGGCATATTTTGTGTGTATGTGTACATGTGTCTATCATCAGGTTCTGAAAAGGTCCCAAATAGCTAATAAATTAGAAACCACTGATACATACAGTTGGTTCAATTAACTCAATATAGGCCCCATAGATTAATTAGTAATTTCATTTTCGGTTTATTGATATGTATTCTTTCTTTTCTGTTTTATATCAAGCTGCTGGCCTAAAACATACATTAAAATATTTAATAGGATTTACAACCTAAAATTCTTAATACTAATCTTTTGAATTGCTCCCACCGCAAGTGCTCCTTCAAGTTTCCCCATCTCACTGTATGACAACTCCTTCATTCTTTTTGCTTAGGAAAAAAGCCTTAGAATCATTCTTGACTCTATCTTATATTCCACACCCAGTCTACCAGGAACTTCTGTTACTTGCTTTACATGTATTCTCTCATTTAGTGATAATAAATCTATGAAGTAAAGGTTTTGTTTGTATTTTCAGATAAGAAGACTAGGGAATATTAGTTATCATCAGAGCAAATCCTTACATGGCCCTTCCTATGTACCAGGAACTCTTTTAGTCACTTAAATTAACCTAAATAGTCCTCCTAACCCTATGGGGTAGGTACAATTAGTATGTCCATTTTACATGTGGGAAAATGAGACACAAGTGGTTAGATATCTTACCTAAACTTTCATAATTAATTTGCTTTTTTAAATGTCTATTTTGAGAGAGAGAGACAGAGAGTGTGCGTGAGTGGGGGAGGATCAGAGAGAGAGAGAGAGAGAGAATCCGAGGCAAGCTTAGCACAGAGCCTGATGTAGGGCTCGGACCCATGAACCATGAGATCATGTCCTGAGCCAGAACCAAAAGTCGGGCACCTAACTGACTGAGTCGCCCAGGCACTTCATAATTAATTTCGTAATAAGTATAGGAGCCAAGCTTGTCGCCAAATATGGCACACTGAAATAAAGTAAGGTCCTTGCAACTGGAAGGAGGAAATTTTATGAAAACTGAAATTTTAGGAAGCACTACTTAATTAATGGATAGTAACCATAAAATTTTATTTTTTCTTCCATACTAATATCCAATAGGCATTTACCTGATGCCCAGTATGTGCTAGTCATTAACACACAAAGATGAGTACAGTATGTTTCTTGCCCAGAGGAAGATCATAATCATGTTGGAGAGGAGAGAATAAATGAAAAGTGAGTGAATGGATAAAGTTATTGTCATCATTAAATATATGAAATATATGGGTATGGCTTTCTCTATGTATGTATGTATCTATCCATATCTATCTATCTATCTATCTATCTATCTATCTATCTATCTATCCATCTACCTATCAAGAAATATAGGTTACATCAACCATGTGTGTTAAACAGATCTCTGTTTGTAAAGGAGAAGTACTTAAAGTATTCATGTATACATATAAGGAAGAAGGTATGCTCTTCTTACCTTTCTGTTCATACTCTTCCATGGGAGACTTCCAAATCTAGGTTGGTGAAAAATAGAACCTTGATTACTCAAAGTGCTCAGCCTTTAGAAATATTCTGTTGTTTTTTCCACTAAGAAACACATACTATCACACCCACATGGTATGATAGAAAATGAAATGAAATGAAATGAAATGAAATGAAATGAAATGACAGGTCTAAAAAATAGTTTGGAACTAAACAAAATATAAACTTAAATTGATTGACTTATATAAGTGTATTATGTTTTTCTTACAGAACAATTGTCAGATAATATCTAGATTGTAAACTGTGACAATATTATATGAGATATTAAATATATTAGATGTAGTAAGGTATTTAACTAGAATCCTTCCTCTTTTTTCACTTCAACAAATCACAAGCAGAGCAAAGATAATAATTTATATATAAAGAGATTTTGAAGGGTGGGTCTTAAGTATTTGCAGACTTTTTAAAAAGCAGTATTTTCGGTTTTCAACTACATCATGTTTATGGCTTCTGACATTATTCATCATTGATAGCTACCTTTATTTGTTTCTCTAGCTATCAGACATGCAATAGAGAAAATAAGAGAAATTGCTCTAGAACTATATTCTCCAAAAGCAAGTTAATTTTAACAGTAAGTAAATCTCTCTGCTTGAATACTTCATTTTAAATGCACAAGACTGGTGCAGATGTAAAAGAACAGTATAGTAGAATAAAGTACATGTGTTTTCTATGTAAATCACAAAGATGGAAAACATTTTACTTCATGGCATTAATGTCACAGGTCAAAGTCAAAAGCTTATTGCCAATTCAGAGAAAATTTTCTTTTCAATGACATATGGCCTGACCTTCAACTTCTAGTAGTTGTAGAATGGTTAAGGTCAACTATTCCTACATTCAGAAAATCCAAATGATGTACATGACAAATGGTAGAGTCTATTGTAACTGATTTCTTGGGCAAACACAGTAAAATATTGCACTGTGGGATGAAAGGTTGCTGACCTTGTGATATTATGTCTGACACAAATAATTATTTCCCAATTGAGCTATTTGAAAGGATAGTCAATATTTTGTTTGTTAGACTTCTCCTTCTAGTTTATATGAATTGGAAAGACTCTGCCCCCTCCCTGTACTCCACTAAATGGAATATAGCTGTTGGGATTTTATCAGTAAGGACAAGTTTTAATGAAGAGCAAGATATTCTTTTTTACTCTTCTTTCTTTACAGTTTTTCTTTCTTTTTGCCTCTTTTTTAATGAGACTTTTTTTTAACTGTACCCAATGGAAAAATATAAGCCCTCATGTAGAATTAAAATTTCAATGTTAATAGTTTACTTCTCCATCTAGAAAGAGAAAAATAAATTTTGAGCATCCATCTTTTATATACTATATACTATACTATTTTTTCTCTCTCGTTTTTTAATAAAGCCTCAATAGAAACTTATTTGGAAATGCTAACTGTGTCTTATCTCTAAAATATACTGTGCTTCTTGGTTCTGTAACTCTGCCAATGGACTTTTAAAATTCTCTTCTCCCAAGTTGAGATGGTCTCACCTGTTTTGCATTTTACAGCTCTCCTCCAGCAGTCCAAATGCTAATCAGTACTGCTGATTTTTCTCCCAGCATACTGGATTAAGGCTATTGTACTCTTTTGCTATATGGCCCATTCATTATAGCACCTTGTCTATTCTGTGTTGTGAAAGCTTAGTACATCTAAGCACCGGATATGCATTCCTTTGCTGTTCTTTTTGTGTAAACCATGGTCCAAACTTTTCTGCACTAGAAATGCATCAGAGATCACCATTTGGTTTTAATTTACACATTCGGAGATATGAACAGAAAGAAATAATACATAAATTGATTCCCAAATCCTCTAAATAGCAGGGATTGTGAAAGAGACATTCCTGAACCTATATCATTGAACCTATATCCTGAACCTATATCACCTAAGCACTAATATCATTGCCTTACTTACTTCTCATTTCGTTCTGTCCACAATTCTCATAGTTTACACAACATGATCTACAGAAGTAAACTTGAACTACTCAGGGAACTTCTGTAACCTAGGAAAGATGGGCTCATTCTGAGCCATTAATTTTCATGCCACACCATGAAGGAATCCTAGGAACTGTAGTGCAAAAAACCACTCTGCTTATATCTTCTATTATGCAAGGTTTGTCTTTAGTCATTTCTACTGTTATTGTTACTTTTCTTGTTCTTCTGTCTATTTCCATGTTGGTAACTACTACTTTGCTTATCGTTACTGTCTGTTAGTATTTCTCTTATCCTAGAATTAACATTACTAATGTCCCTGTTTTTGAAGCAACAAAGGAAAGATTTTTCTATTTGAAAAGCTGTGCTGAGATAGCTCTATAGTAGACTAAAGAATTCAGAATATGGGAGAAATTATCTTGTGAAACTTTCTAGCTGACTTTGGCCTGAGAGATACAAAAAAGTTGTAAATCATCACTAGCCAGATAGAGTGAAGTGTAGCATATTTATGACAGTGCAGTATAAGACAGGCTGAATTAAAGTTACTTTTTCTTAGGACAGGGCACAAGAAAAAACTCCTGGCTATTCCTGGAGAATTCCTGGCTATTTGCTTAAGAGTGATCCAAGAATCAAAATGCCACAGGCAAGGACAACAGTCAATTCTCACCACTTTTCAAAGAATGTCCTGGTGTGCCTTCCATCCATTACAGTATCATTTACCCTTATAGGATGTTTTGAGAAGCACCCTTCTCACCCAAACCCCCTTGATTCTAATTCATTAATCCATTAGAAGAATTGTCTTATAGCCAAAGTATGGAAAGAGCCCAAATGTCCATCGACAGATGAATGGATAAAGAAGATGTTGTATATATACAATGGAGTATTACTCAGACATCAAAAAGAATGAAATCTTAACATTTGCCGCAACGTGGATGGAACTAGAGTGTATTATGCTAAGCAAAATTAGTCCAAGAAAGACAAATATCATATGGCTTCACTTATATGTGAAATTTAATATACAAAACAGGTAAACATAAGGGAAGGAAAGCAAAAATAATATAAAAACAGGGAGGGGGGCAAAACATAAGAGACTATTAAATATAGAGAACAGGCTGAGCATTTCTGGAGAGGTTGAGGGTGGAAGGATGGGCTAAATTGGCAAGGGCATTAAGGAGGACACTTGTTGGGATGAGCATTGTGTGTTATATTTAGGGCATGAATTATTGGGTTCTACTCCTGAAATCATTATTGCACTATATGCTAAGTAACTTGTATGTAAACTTAAAAAAAAGGAAAGAAAAGAAGAATTGTCTTAAGTGATAAACAGGGACATTGATGATATCTGAGGCATTTGGCATATAGGCATCCATGACTGTATTGTCATTGTTTGGGACAAATCAGAAGAGCTATTACCTTCTTGAGAGTAGAGGATTCGGGGAATAAAATATGGGCATATTACAAAAAGTAAAGAGCTTAAAAAGATATGTTCTTCAAAATTTTGTTCTACAACTAGCCTTGTGCATTCCCTCAATATTACATCAAAGAGAAAAAGACCTTACCTCTTTCCATATTACAAGCATTACCATATCAGGAGTGTAGTTTACATTCTTCATATTTCTGCATCTACCTTTATACCTCTCAGAGTAACTGAGTTTCAATTTTGTATTCAACCCAAAGAAACACTAGAATGACCTCATCTATGTGATGCCATCTGTACTTTGTGAATGCCTTACAAATAATTAGGTTTTTCTTTTTCTTTTGGAACCAGACATTTATGGATAGATCAGTTGCTATAATTTCCATGTTAATCGCCTGGAGAAGGCTCTAGACCCATGTCTTGTGTGAAAGTGATAACCTATCTGACTGGAGATTTTACTAGTGACTACAGGACTATTAAATCCAGAAAGCCTCTCAAATTACATATAAGAAAACGAGACCCCAAAACCTCAAGTTATTGCTTAGGTCATAAAGCAATCATTTGTCAATTCTAGAAATGACACTTGAAATATTTGGTTCTTAGATTGGTACTCTAGCCGTCAGTGTATCACACTGCTTTTTCAACCTCAGGTGACCAAACTATGTCTTACTTAATTAAGCTCTCTTACAAATACCCATTTTTCCATGTATTAAAATGAGGAAATAATTTTTTAGTTCTGCTTTTAGGTCTGTGAGGAATACCATAAATTATTTTTATCTGCACTTTGAAGGTAAGATAATCTGAGTCTTAAGGAAATTTTCCAGGGTATATTATTTATCAAACTTTACAGTATGAATTTCAGAGGGGAATATAAACTCTTCTTAACTTCCATTCTCATACCAAAAGCAATGAAACTGGTCGAAGAGGGAAATAATTATTCAAGTTAACAGAGAAGAGCAATAATAGAATTTGGGTAGATCCCATATCATGATTGTTTCTTGGACTCTGTACTCCAGGTTTGGTCTAACGCTACAAGGAAAGCATCAAAGCCTTGGCCAAATTCAATGCACATGAGTTGCATGCATGCAGCAGTTAGTCAGAAAGAAGAAGTAAAATCCAAGGATGTGGCAATATACTACCTTTCCACTTGAATTAATCATTTTCAGAAAATAAGACTAAACGTACAGTTAAAAAGCAACAAGGGCAAAAGGGAGATTTACTGCCGATCGAAATGGACTAGTAATTCTTTGCTCATCCTCATAAAAACCATGTAGTGCAGCAGGAGGAAGAAATTAAAGGAGCATTTAGAAGGCCAGTGACAATGGTATATCACTGTAAAGAAGAAAGAACGAGAGTGTATTAGGTGAACCGTAGCGCCAAGGAGAGAGAAGTAGGTGTCCACTGTCCTCCTCTGATCTTGTATTATTCATCACAGGGAACTTCCCACATAACAGAAAGTTTCTTCTTGCAGGGAGAGAAATATTTTGAAAGAGACACATGAAATCTTTTGTGTGCAATTCTTTATGCATATGTAAAAATATATCTCTGTTGATAGAATCAGAAGAGGAACCATATTATTTGCTAAAATCTTTAAATATTTGCGGACACCGGAATTGACAACAGATATAACTGATGTAGGTGAAAAAGACTATTTTTGTTGTAACTTTTGAAAGATAAATAGTTTTAATAAATATTTTAATTTCAGTAGATATTTTAACTTTTCCAAAATGCTTGCATGTCCTTTATCTCATTTATCTGTTTGTTTACAGATATTTGTTAGTGTCTGCTGTGTGCTGGGCTCAGTTCTAGATGCCGGTGATACGTTGGTTAGTTAGACAGATTTTACCCCTGTCCCTGGAAGCTTATATTCTCCTGGTAGAAAAACAAACAGTAAACAAATAAACAAGATGTTTTTGGAGAGTGATGAACAAACTAAAATGAGATTGGTAAGAGGATGAGTTTCTAGTAGGGCTCAATTAGGTAGAGTAGTACTGGAGGGCCACTGCACTGAGGGGACTCTAGAGTGAGAAGCAGCCGGTCAAGGGAAGGTTATTATTAGTTTTTTAAGAATTCTGAGAGGTATTCTGACCCTGCATTAATGTACCTATTTTATAAAATAGGACAGTGACACATGGAATAAATGAACACCCAAGGGAGCATAGTGTGTTGTCACATAGCTGACTAATTCCAGGCCTCCTTATTGTTAGGCCAGCACCATATTTCTATATGAAAAATAAAGGACAAATTAAGATTAATAGTGTATATGGATTGGTAAAACGAATGGAAAATGAAGAATCCCACTATTCTGGAGTGATACATGTTTTTTTCATTCACTATTACTGGGTTTGTTTTCTCTTCCTTGTTTTAATGAAGCTTATATCTGTTTGCGTATGATGAGACAGTGCTTTAGAATAGTAGTTTTTAGCTTAAGAAAAAACTGCTAGCAAACTCAAATTAATAATTATGTATATTTAGGGGCGCCTGGGTGGCGCAGTCGGTTAAGCGTCCGACTTCAGCCAGGTCACGATCTCGCGGTCCGTGAGTTCGAACCCCGCGTCGGGCTCTGGGCTGATGGCTCAGAGCCTGGAGCCTGTTTCCGATTCTGTGTCTCCCTCTCTCTCTGCCCCTCCCCCGTTCATGCTCTGTCTCTCTCTGTCCCAAAAATAAATAAACGTTGAAAAAAAAAAATTAAAAAAAAAATAATTATGTATATTTAAATGTATATATTTTTGCCAATAAAGAGAGGGATTCCAAAGTAGTATTATATTAGCAGGAACTCAAAGTCAAATCCTTATACTTCTTTGCTCAAAGCCCGTCATCTAAACTGTATTTTGAAAACCCCCCACAAAAGATGAAATTGCCAGATACTCAATTTCCCCAGAAACCTCTTCTGGTTTGTCTGGGCCAACTAGATACATCACTGCAGATTCTGAATTAAGAACTAGTAAACCGAAGAGCTAGGGTGAGAATCCATTTTCATGGTAGATGGCCTCGGGCCAAGAACATTCAAGTTAAAGGAGCAGCAACAGAAGCAGGGCTGTGCTCCTGTGGAGTGCCCGGAGCTGGTCACAGTGGAGTGCGAGGGCAGCATTTGGTATTTGGTTGCCAGTATTCTCGTAGGTTGGTTTTGGGGTGTGGTTTTTGTCACTGCCCTGTATCTTGCCTAGCTGTTTTTGGGTTTGCCTAATTCTGAATCTGCTAATCAGACTGTCCAATAATTCTCTGAGCAAACCAATAGACTATCAGTAATGTCTTCTTTGGTTAAATGCCTCAGAGGTGACATCTATTGCGACATTAAAATCATGTCTGGATACATTTTCTATAAAGGAAAATAATATTTTTTATAGATATCAGTTTTGTTAGAAATTTCAAGTTGGAGATAGGGCAGAGGGAGACAGATATATGAAGTTAACAAAAAATCTCCTCAGGTAACTTTGGCAAATTCTGCCCCTGTTGAGAACCTCTGGATTAAGATACTTTTTCATTGTTTTAAAGGTCACACAAATAATTATTAATTCATTGAGTTCTGAGGCAGAAATCTGGAGGGGGGGTAGTCAAAGGAATGTTGGGTTCAATCTTAGCTTTTGTGGCCAGAAAATCCTGAGCATTACAAAAATGCATTTTGAGAACACATTGAGGAAGCTGGAGATTGAGGTTACATATTATATATATTACATATTTATAAAAACAATCTCAGTTACAAGTAAATGTTAAATATATATAAAAACATAAGTATAAAATATTTTTTGAAAGTTCAGAAACATGTTTAGAGCATATGTTTTATGAAAAATATATTGAACATAATGAGAGATGATTTCTTTAACAATTTTTTCTAAATGAAAGCACTAGTTTTCCTGGTAGTTTTGATCTCAATAATTCAGAGTCTTAACTTTTCTTTTTAGAAGTTTATTTATTTATTTTGAGACAGAGCACGAGTGGGGGAAGCACAGAGAGAGAGGGAGAGAGAGAACCCAAGCAGGCTCTGCACTGTTAGTGAGGAGCCTGATGCGGGGCTGAATCTCACAAACCATGAGACCATGACCTGAGTCGAAATCAAGAGTTGGATGCTTAACTGACTGAGCCACCCAGGCACCCTCTATAATTCAGAGTCTTATGTTTGGGGAAAATAATAAAGCCTTTTAATACACAAAAGTAAAAAAAACAACAACAAAACAGCAATGAAAGTAAACAAGTACCCCCACCCACTGACATATACACCTAAAAAAAAGGAGAAAAAAGAATTCACTAGCCATATCCCACATGGTTAAAAGCCCAAACTGAACAAGTGTATGAAATAAATATAATAAGGAATGTGACAAAGTGTGAAGACGGCTTACATTTTTTTAAAAATTTTCTGCTTAAGAAAGGTGGTTGTTTTGGAGGTGTGAACAGTGTTAGAGAAAAATTCATTTGGGGGCAAATAACTGCGAACCACATCTTGAACTAAACGCAAGAGTGTGCATGCACTACAGTTCATAAAAGCCCTGGGAAAGAGTGCTTTATATATGGATTTTATTTTTTGAGACCATCTAAACATGCTGAACACAAATTGAGTTAGCAAATATGCATTGCCATTTGACAATGCCATCAGACAGAACTTTTGATGCTCTATCTGCTCCCTGTAATTATAACATCACATGGTATAGGACTTTACTTGAAGACGTTAACAGATAATTAACTATCTGAACACCTCCATGGACCGAGATAGTTTTGTCCTTAATGGGTGATTCTGTTACTTATGTAGGAAAAATTATGTATTTAAAAGACACTGCAGTATTGCAATTTCTACCCTATCATTATTTCTTGTTTATTTCTATATATATTTGTGGTCCTGGATGATAATGATTTCCCATTCAGTATATTAACCCCCATACTTTAAGAGTCTAGCCTAAAGCACAGGTGCAAATGATACCTTATTTAAAAAATTATCATATTAAGGGGCCCAGTTAAAATGTACTCATAATTCATTATAAGTTTAAGCATTTCATCTCTTCAGCAGATTTGAGGTTCAAATAAATACAGAAAGTACTCGACAGATATCAGAGGTTAAATGTAATTAATATCCTCCTCTGACCCACAGGTCAAGGACTAGATTTGCATTACACTGGCTAATAATTTAGATTAACAAAGTTTTATCTGCCAAGCAGCAGGGAATCAATCCATCAGAATGCCATAAAGAACTAGGCAGTGTTGTATGGCATCAGAGGTATATTGGTTAAATGTCCTGTTTCCAGTTGTAAGAATAGTGAAGTGATTTCCGATTAATCTCATAGCTACTCTATAACAGAACACACTTGGACTTGTTCCCAGATGGTGATTCTCCACAAGCACCTGTGTTAAGTCAATGCAGCCATAGGAAAGGAAGGAGTGCCAAGGAAACTGTTCTATTATCCATATTTATGGAATTCTTTTCTCAAGTAATGATCCCATTTCTCAGTGACTTAACGTTCACATTTTAAATTGATATTGTTCCATTTGCCTCAATGTAGGAATTTTATCAATATAAATTTACCTTTATTAATAAGTCCCAGGTTTAATTGTTTCAGATTCTGCAAGGGATCACACTCAGAGAAATAAAGCACATGTGACTGGAAGTAATTAAAAAAAAAAAAGAAGTTTTGACTTTATCTCTTTCAACAAACTTTAAAGTAGACCCAATTCAAAACACTCTACAATGGTTCCTGTTTATGTCTTGTCTCCCCTCCTAAATTTCTCATACTCCTCATTTCCAAGTCCCACCCAAATCCTCTCCAACTCAGACTTGAAAACCTGTTTTCTTCTCTCTTCTGTCCTACTTTCTTCCTCTCTCATGCTCGTATTATTTTATCAACTTCACCTGTGTATAGACTTTATCTCCCTTCTTCCTAGTTGTCCATTTCTACCTCTGAAGGCTTCAGAAACTTGTTTGTCTGAGACATTCCCTTCTCAGAAGGTGGAGGACGGGGAGGGAAACTTGACTGAATAGGGTGAAGACTGGTGTGGAATGGAAGTGGAAGCAAGGAAGAGAAGGCTGAGATAAATGTGGATAATAATAATAATAATAATAATAATAATAATACTTTTACCCCATTGCTCCCCAAACATATGTGATGATGTCAAACAGCAAAATAGGGTAAAGATGTATTTATTTTTTTTGATTCTTTAAATATTTTTCACTTACCATTTTATAGTCCATTTTGTTCTATTTTCAGTGTTGTTTTATAAATTGCAACTTTTATTTTCCATTTCATCCTTTTTACAAATTACAGCTTTTATTTTCCATTTCCTTTTATCTTCCACTCCCTGAAGTCTGAACAGTAAAAGGACATTACTTGGAAACCAAAGATCTCTGATAGTTTTTAAATGTTTACATATTTGAGAGAGAGAGAGAAGAGAGGAGCATGTGTGAGTGAGTGGGGGAGGGGCAAAGAGAGAGGGAGAGAGAGAATCCCAAGCAGGCTCCATGCTGTCAGCACAGAGCCCTATGTGCGGGCCTCTGTCTCACAAACCATGAGATCATGACCTGAGCTGAGGTCAAGACTGTGTGCGTGCGCGCGCACGTGTATCCCATGTCTTCTTTATTTATCTTTTGATAAAAAGTGTTTATGGACATTTGAGCTGCTTCCATAATTTGGCTGTTGTAAATAATGCTGCAATAAACAGGTTCATGTATTTATTTGAATTAGTGTTTTTGTATATTTTGGGTAAATAGCCACTAATGTGATTACTAGCTCATAGGGTAGTTCTATTTTTAACTTTTGAGGAAACTCCAAACTGTTTTCCATAGTGGCTGCACCAGTTTGCATTTCCACCAAAAGTGCATGAGGGTTCCTTTTTCCCTCCATCCTTGCCAACAATTGTTGTTCCTTGTGTTTTTGGTTTCAGCCATTCTGACAGGTGTAGGGTAATATCCATTATAGTTTTTTTAAAATTAATTTATTTATTTTGAGAGAGCATGTAAACAGTGGAGGGGCAGAGACAGAGGGAGAGAGAGAATCTCAAGCCGTCTTTGCACTGTCAGTGCAGAGCCCCATGTGGGGTTCTATCTCATGGACTGTGAGATCATGACCTGAGCCAAGATCAAGACTCTGACACTTAACTGACTGAGCCCCCGGGCACCCTGTATCTCACTGTAGTTTTGATTTGCATTTCCCTGATGATGAGTGATATTGAACATCTTTTCATATGTCTGTTGGCCATCTGATATCTTCTTTGAATAAGTGTCTTGTTATGTTTTCTGCCCATTTTTAACTGGGTTATTTGTTTTTGAATGTTGAGTTTTATAAGTGCTTTATATATTTTGGATACTAATCCTTTATTGGATATGGCATTGGCAAATGTCTTCTCCCATTCAGTAGGTCGTCTTTTTTGAAATTTTTTAACATCTATCGTTTTTGAGAGACAGAGAGCAAGTGAGGGAGGGATAGAGAGAGAGGGAAACACAGAATCTGAAGCAGGCTGCAGGCTCTGTGCTGTCAGCACAGAGCTGGATGTGGGGTTTGAACCCACGAACCATGAGATCATGACCTGAGGCAAAGTCAAATGCCTAACCAACTGAATGACCCAAGCGCCCCTTAGTGGGTTGTCTTTTAATTTTATTGATTGTTTCCTTTGCTGTGCAGAAATTTTTTATTTTGATTTAGTCTCCATAGTTTATTTTTGCTTTTATTTCGACTTAGGAAATATATCTAGAAAAATGTTTCTATGGCCAATGTCAGAGAAATTACTGCCTGTGTTCTCTTCTAGGATTTTTATGGTTTTAGGTCTCACAGTTAGGCCTTTAATCCATTTACAGCTAGGTTTGGTTTATGGTGAAAGAAAGTAGTCCAGTTTCATTTTTATGTATATTACTGTCCAGTTTTCCTGACACCATTTGTTGAAGAGACTGTTCTTTTCCCACTGTATATTCCTTTCTTCTTTGTTGAAGATTAACTGACTATTTAGTTGTGGCTTTTCTATTATGTTCTATTGATCTATGGGTCTATATTTTAGTGCCAATACCATACTGTTCTAATTACTACAGCTTTTTAATATAACTTTAAGCTAGAATTATAATTCCTTCAGTTTTGCTTTTCTTTTTCAGGATTACTTTGGCTATTCAGGGTCTTTTGTGGTTCCATACAAATTTTAGAGTTGTTCCCGTTCTGTGAAAAATTCTATTGGTATTTTGATAGGGATTGCATTAAATCTGTAGCTTGATTTGGTAGTATAGACATTTTAATAATATTTGTTCTTTCAATGCATGAACATGGAATGTCTTTCAATTTCTTTGTGTTGTGTCTAATTTCTTTCATCAATGTCTTATAGTTTTCAGAAGGTCTTTTACCTCTTCAATCAAGTTCATTTTTGGGTATTTTATTATTTTAGGTGTAATTGTAAATGGGATTGTTTTCTTAATTTCTCTTTCTGCTTCTTCATTATTATATATAGAAATGCAACAGATTTCTGCACATCGATTTTTTTTTTTTTTACCCTGCAACTTTACTAACTTAATTTATCAGTTCTAGTAGTTTTTTGGTGGAGTCTTGGATTTTCTATATATCATGTCATCTGCATATGGTAAAAGTTTTACTTCTTCCTTACCAATTTGGATACCTTTTATTTCTTTTTGTTTTCTGGTTGCTCTGGCTTTGACTTTCAGTACTATGTTGAATAAAAGTGGTGAGAGTAGACATCCTTGTCTTGTTCCTGACCCTAGGGGAAATTCTCTCAGGTTTTCCCCATTGAGTGTGATGTTTGCTGGGGCGGGGGGGGGGGGTTTCATATAAGGATTTTATTATGTTGAGATATGTTCCATCTAGACCCACTTTGTTGAGGCTTTTTATCAGGAATGAATATTGTTCTTTGTCAAATGCTTTTACTACATCTATTGAAATGATCATATGGTTTTTATCCTTTCTCTTATTGATGTGATTATCATGTTGATTGATTTGCAAATATTTAACCACTCTTGTATCCTGGGAATGAATGCCACTTGATCATGGTGACTGATTAATGTACTGTTGGATTCAGTTTGCTGGTATTTTGTTGAGGAATTTTGCATCTATGTTTTGGCCTATAGTTCTCTTTTTTTTGTACTGTCTTAATCTGGTTTTGGTATCAGGGTAATGCTGGCTTCATAGGATGAATTTGGAACTTTTCTTCCTCTTCTATTTTTTGGAATAGTTTGAGAAGAATTGGTATTAACTCTTCTTTAAATGTTTAATAGATTTCACCTGTGAAGCTATCTGGTTATGAACTTTTGTTTTTTGGGAGTTTTTTGATTACTAGTCCAATTTCATAACTGGTTATCAGTGTGTTCAAATTTTCTAATTTTTCCTGTTTCAGTTTTGGGAGATTATATGTTTCTAGGAATTTACCCATTTCTTCTCGGTTGTCCCATTTATTGACATATAATTTTTCATAATATTCCCTTTTAATTGTTTGTATTTCTGTTGTGTTGATTGTTATTTCTATTTCTCCTCTTTCTTTTGTGATTTTGTTTACTTCAGTGCTTTCTCTCTCTCTCTGTCTTTGTCTCTCTCTTGATTAGTCTGTCTAGATGTTTCCCAATTGTGTTGGTCTCTTCAAAGAAACAGCCTCTAGTTTCATTGATCTGTACTATTGTTTTTTTAGTATTTGTGTCATTTATTTCTGCTCTAATCTTTATTATTTCCTTCCTTCTGCTGTTTTTGGGTTTTGTTTGTTCTCATTTTTCTAGCTTTTTTGGATGTAAAGTTAGGTTGTTTATTTGAGATTTTTTCTTCTTCTTAAGGTAGCCCTGTATTGCTATAAAATTCCCTCTTAAACCCATTTTGCTGCATCCCAAAGATTTTGCACTGTTGTGTTTTCATTTTCATTCATTTCCATGTAATTTTTTGATTTCATCTTTGATATGGTTGACCCATTTATTGTCAAATTAACTTGTTATTTAACCTCCATGTATTTGTGCTCTTTAAGATTTTTTCTTATGGTTGATTACTAGTTTCATAGCATTGTTCTTAGAAAGACGCATAGTATGACTTCATTCTTTTTGAACTTGTTGAGACTTGTTTTGTGGCCTAATATGTGATCTATTCTGGAGAATATTTTGTGTGCACTTGAGAAGAATATGTATGCTCCTGTTTTGGGGTGGAATGTTCTGAATATGCCCGTTAAATCCATCTAGTCCAGTGTATCTTTCAAAGTCTGTTTCCTTGTTGATTATCATTTTGGATCATCTGTCTAGTGATGTAAGTGGGGTATTAAAATCCCCTGGCATTATTACATTACTCTCAATTAGTACCTTTATATTTATTAACGGTTTTATGTATTTGGGTGCTTCCATGTTGGATGTACAAATATTTACAATTGTTATGCCTTCTTGTTGGATTGCCCCTTTTATTATTATATAGTGACCTTCTTTGTCTCTTGTTATAGTGTTTGCTTTAAAGTCTTATTGTCCAATATAAGGATTGCTACCCTAGCTATCTTTTGTCATTTGTTTGCATAATAAATATTTCTCCATCCCCTCTCTTTCAATCTGCAGATGTCTATCTGAAATAAGTTTCTTGAGGGCAACATATAGATGGGTCATGTTTTTTTATCTACTCTGTCACCCATTGTCTTTTGATAGGAGCATTTTGTTCACTTACATTCAAAGTAATTATTGATAGATACGTATTTATTGCCATTTTGTTACTTCTTTTGTGGTTGTTTTTGTAGCTTTTTCCAATCCTTTCTTCTCTTCCTCTCTTTAATGGTTTGTTGGTCTTCTTTCTTGATATACTTGGATTTATTTCTCTTTATTCTTTACATATCTATCACTGGTTTTGATTTGTGATTACCATTACATTTGTATATAACATTTTTGGCATATAGCCATGCCGGAGTTGATGGTCACTTAAGTTTGAACCCATTCTTTACTCCTCTTCCCCAACATTTAAGATATATGGTAACATATTTTACATTCTTTTATTTTTTGAATCCCTTGACTGATTTTTACAGATATACTTATTTTTATTGCTTCTGTGTTTCCTACCTTTGTATTGTCATTTATGGTCTTCCCTTTCCTCTCAATGAGTCCTCTTTAATGTTTCTTGGTTTAGTCATCCTGAACTCCTGTATTTTTTGTTTGTCAGAGAAACTCTCTCTCTCTCTCTCTCTCTCTCTCTCATCTCTTTCTATTCTGAATGATAGCCTTGTTGGATAGAGTATTCTTGGCTGCAGATTTTTTCCCTTTTAGCACTTTAAATATATCATGATTCTCCCTTCTGGCCTGAAAAGTTTCTGCTGAAAAATCTGATGGCCTTATGGGGTTCCCCTTGTAAGTAACTGTCTTACTTTCTCTTGCTGCTTTAAAAAAATTTTGTTTATTACTACTTTTTTTTTGCCTTTTAAAATTACTATGTGTTTTGGTGTGGACCTCCCTGGGATGATTTTTTTGGGGGGACTCTCTGCCTCCTGCATTTGGATATCTGTTTCCTTCCCCATAGGGAAATTTTCATCTATTATTTCTTCAAATAAAATTTCTGCCCCCTATGTCTCTTTTCTTCTTCTGGGATCCCTATATTATCTGTGTTGTTAACTTTATGGAGTCACTCAGTTCCCTAAGTCTATTCTGATTTTGCATGCTTTTTTTCCTCTCACCTGCTCAGCTTGATTACTTTCAGTTACTCTGCCTTCCACATCGTTAATTTATTCCTGTTTCCTCTAGCCTGCTAATTATTCTATCAACTATATTTTTAATCTTACTTACTATGTTCTTCACCTCTGATTGTTTTTTTTTAATCTCTTTGTTAAGAGTCTCACTATGTCCTCCACTCTTTTCTCAAGTCCATTAGCTTTCTAATCATTACTTTAAATTTTTTTTTCCAACGTTTATTTATTTTTGGGACAGAGAGAGACAGAGCATGAACGGGGGAGGGGCAGAGAGAGAGGGAGACACAGAATCGGAAACAGGCTCCAGGCTCTGAGCCGTCAGCCCAGAGCCTGACGCGGGGCTCGAACTCACGGACCGCGAGATCGTGACCTGGCTGAAGTCGGACGCTTAACCGACTGCGCCACCCAGGCGCCCCTCTAATCATTACTTTAAATTCTCTATCAGGAATATTACTTACATCCACTTTGCTTAGATCTTTGCTGTGGTTTTGTTCTATTCTTTCATTTGGAACATACTTCTGTCTCCTCATTTTGTCTAATTCTGTGTCTGTTTCTCTGTGTTGGGAAAATCAGTTATGTCTCTTGCTCTTGAGGATAATGGCCTTATGAACAAGAGGTTCTGTAGTGCCCTGCAATGCTGTGTCCTGTGTTCCCCAGGATCTGGTACTTCAGTGAGGGTTTCCTATGTATTGTATGTACCCTGCCATTGTGTCCTAGCTGCTTTTTCCTTCAGACCACTTGTCTATGGAGACTCCCTTTGCCAATTGTAGGCTGTGTTTTGTCCCTGGCTGGGTAGGGTGCATTTTAACAAGGTTGTGCTGGTCTGTTTGCAGAATGAACCCTCTTATCACCATTGATGGAATTGATGCCCTGGGATGGGAGACATGGTGTTGTTGGGGTATGTACTGGTTTTCTGGGGAAGGGGACTTATAGCACCAGAACTGAGGCAAGCATGACTAGAGTGATTGGAAAGGAAAGATCCACTGAAGCATGGGGGTGGTAAGGGGTAGGGTGGAGCTTGGTGTAAGCAAGTTAGGTAGTGAGTGTAGTTCCCCCACTGGTTCCCACACTGAAGGAATATACTGAGGGCTGGGAAGGGAAATGGCACCATTACCTCTTTTGTTCCTGGAGGGGTCTCCCTGAGATCTCTGCCTCTCTGGTCAAGCTCTGAGATTAATAAATAACTGTCCCTCTCCTGTGCCTCAGGCATTTTTCATGCTGCTACTTCTATTCTGTATCTCTGCTGGTTGTTTGTACTGCTCTCTCTGTAAGGACATGGACTCAGCTTTCCAACACCCTCTGGACTCTCCAAGACCTGAACCTGCTGATTTTTAAAATTCCAGGCTTTAAGTCCTGCTGATTGTAAGAACTCATGAAATTTGACTCCTCCCACTTTCAAAGCCAAATGTTATGGGGATTCATCTTCCCTTTGTGTGTCTCCTGTGTGATGGTCTATTTCGCACCCTTCACCATGCCTCTGGCTCACTCCCAACTGCAGATGGCTACAGTCCTCTTCTTTCAAACTGCATCTCTAGCCTTTCTACCTTTGTCTATGTGGCGCTTCTCCACCTTTGGTTGTGGTTTGTTCTGCCATCTTTGGGTCATTATCTGGGTGATTTATGCTGATGTGAGTGTTATTTATTAGTATTCATTGGAGGAGGTGAGCTTAAGGTTCTCCTACTCTGCCATCATCCCAGCCTCCCTCTGGCCACTTCATGTTAATTTCCTCACAGTGACTATCCTGTAGACCTTTAAAAAATATTAATACATACATTCAGCATGTATATGCATTTGAATATAGAACTCTTAAGCACTCTGAGAACCTCAGTTCTCTATTTACTTTTGGATATATGGTTTAGGTTTAACTGGTGCTGGGGATCAGTTATGCTGGGGACTAGTTATGGTTCACAGTTAGGAGTGTATTTGCCACCCCACACCCAGGGGACATTTGGTAATGTTTTTTACTATTGGATGGGTACTACTGGCACCTAGTGTGTAAAGGTCAGGAATGCTACTAAATAACCTACAACGCACAGGACAGCTCCCACATCAATTATCCAGTCAATAGTGACGAGGTTGAGAAACCCTTGATAAAGATTTTTGAGGTGGTCTTACCACCATTCTTCTCTATGCTTTCAGAGCAGCCAACATGTAACGCTACAAATTTGAGATTTTGATGCTTAGCATTCCTTGTTGAGCATTTCCCTCAAATATACATTTTCTAAAATTATCTTTTAGGCATCACATTGAAATGTAATCTAAGAGAGGCTTATTAAGAATATTTTAATCCAATTATTATGATTAACACATAACAATTCATTATTTTTTATGTTAATAAAAATATTTCTCATGTGAATATTATTTTATATTTTTCCATTTTAAAAAATTACTCCAACATACCCCAGTGATGAATACTGTAAAAGTTATCTCAGTTTCACTTGGTCTCTGAATATGAATAATCAGTTGGCAAAAGATTCTAAAATGTTTCAATTAATTATTTTTAATCATGTAGGCTAGATTATGACTTTTAACTTTATTTAATATAAGTATAAGATGCTGGAAGTTAACTGTTATGTAATTTATTACAATTTTTAATTGACTTTCCAGAAACATTAATTTTTTCCAAATAAAGACTTTGAAATTTCTTTTCAGTACTGTAATTGAGTGAAAATACTGATAAGGAAGATATAACACTGTCACTGAAAACATATTTGATACCAGGTCTTATATATATTTGTATATTTAATAAACTTTTAATATGTAAGGCTGCTATGGATAGTTTAATTTACTTTATTTTATTGAATTATAGAATTAAGTGTTTAATTGAGAATACAGAAGCTCAACTTCTGAATTTAAATACCCTCCACAAGTGAGCTTGATTTCAAATATTTACTAAGCCCTCTGCATGTATAAAGTGCCATGTGACTGTTTACAAATCAGTTACAAATTACTGTTACTCTTTACAAATAACTTAATCATTCTTGTCAAAGATCAAGAATGACTTCTTAAAATGTTTCAGTTTAGATGTTTCTGTTAGGATGTAGTAATTCATAAGAGAATGTCACTCACATTCTAAGAACAAGAACAACAACAAAACCCAGATGATACTTAAAGTCATGACTTGGGGAGTGTGTTAGAAAGCTGAAGTTACAATGTAACCAAATGAACTGAATTTTAAAGGGTGACAAGACTGTCCAAAGAGAAATAAAAGCAAAAGCAGCCCCAACACCCAGGATTTGCCTAAAACTGAGGCTTCAGCAGGAGAACTGAGAAAGTGCTTGCTCCTTACCCCACTATCAAACAGTAGTGGTGTGGAGCTGAGGGAGGAGAAAGAAAGTGACAAAACTCTCCCTCTGTGATGCAGGAATGCATAGTCTTCTGAAAGTTTAAGGTGGAACAAGAATACTGAGAAAAACTTCTGGCACTTGAAGCTACCTCCAAGTACAGGGAAGCAGCAGTTCACTGATGGAAGGATTTGAAGTTGCTGGTATACCAGTAACAAAGATTTTGTAAACATTGTCAAATTCATTTTAAAATGTACTTGGGGATACACAGTAACTAGAAAAGCATAAACAAAAACAAAAATTAAGTTTAGAACTTATACTACTTTTTTAAGACTTACCAAGAAACTACAATCTAATCAATGTAATACTGATAAAATTATAGATGTGTAGATCAATGGAACATAAATATAGAATCTAGAAATAAACCTACACAAATAGAATTAGTTGACTTTTGAGAAAGATATAAAGTCTTTACTATCCCACTTCTAGATACACTCTGTATCCTAATCTTGGAGGTCAGGTCCGTAGGTACACACTGTACTTGCTGATAAGCATTGTCTTCTCTAGCCATTTTTCCATCCCAACAGAATCAAACCTCTTTTCTCAAATGGCGCTGATTAACACCAGTGGCCCACAGAAAACATGCTACTAAGCAAACTTATTTGAAGAAAAAAATAACTGATCAATAGACATTATGCACACTAATGAAGACAGTGTAGTATTGGTGAAAAAATAGACACAAGGATCAATGGAACCACATAGAGAGTAAAGAAATAGACCTACATGAATATGGCCATTTGATTATTGACAAAGGGCAAAGCAATAAACAGAGAAGATTGGTCTTGTTAATGAACAGTGTTGGAACAACTGGTCATCCATTTGCAAACACATAAACCCAGACCTAAGCCTCATTCATTATATAAAAATTAATACAAAATAAGAAAGGGGTATAGCTCAGGGTAGAGCATTTGACTGCAAAATGAATCCTATATCTAAATATAAAACATAAATCTATAAACTCTTAATAAAAAGTATAGGAGGCAGTCTTTATCGCTTAAGGTTAGGCCAAGAGATTTTAGAAATTATTCTAAAAACATAACCCATAAAAGAAAACAACTGAAAAATTGGACTTCATTTTGAACAAATATTTCACCAGGGAGGACGTAAATGTGGAAAATAAGTGCATAAATACATTCAACATTATTATCCATTAGGAAATTTCAAATTACAACCCCAACTAAATACTACTAGGCAGCTATTAAAGTGGTTAAAATAAAAAATAATGGCAATATCAAGTATGGTGATAATGCAGAGCAACTATACCTCCCATATGTTGCTGGTGGCAATGCAGGAAGGCACAGCCACTTTGAAAAACCAATGGCTGTTTTGATGAAAGTTAAACACACATCTACTATATGAGCCAGAAATACCACTTTGAGATATTTTCTCTAGAGAAAGGAACACTTACATTCACACAAACATGTACATGAATGTTGATACAGACTTTATTTGTAATAGTCAACACCTGCTAGGGGTGAGGGACAGCAGTTTCTAAGTGGGGTGTGGCAGAGAGTGTTCAAGTCTTAATCAAGGAGGTGGGGACATCATGGGAAAGTAGAATCAATAGCGAGCCAAGGCTCCATGCCCTTCGCACATGCTCCATTGTCACATTGAACTTTTCTTATGAAAGAAATTGAAAGATAAAATTATTAATAATTAAAAAAATAATAATATGGTGACTGCAGAGCATTAGAGCCTAGGCTCTCTTCTGAGTGCAAGGCCTGTGACTTCCCTGGTCACACACCTGTGAAATCAGTCCTTATTGCAAAGTAGGCCCTTATAAAGAAATGTACACATGTTCTCCTAAGTTCCTTTTGTCTTTCCACTGATGAGGAGTACTTGAACAACATACTTGATTACACGTTGATGCCAAACCCACAGCCGGGCTTCCTGGGTTGAAGATAGTAGAAACTCTTCTATTAGGATCTTTTATCTGTGGATATTGTATGAAAGAGTAATAAACTGAATTTTTTCAGGCTCTGTATTATTGACTACTTTGTGATAGCAGCTCAACTTGTTCTTAACGAATGTATTTTTCTTCCTGGCATATCTTGCCTAAAACCCAGTGTCATTGAGAATAAATTAGGTGTCCTGGAGGGTTTGCAGAGAGAAAAAGAGGGAGATGGCTTTCAAACTAGAGATATGCCCAGGGATGTTTGGAGAGAAAGAATTGGTATATAAACTGTGTAAAATGAGCAGATTTTTGTGGCAGCTCCCTGCAGATTGGATACAAGGTTCTGAGAAAGGCACTTAAAATAGTAGAAATGGCAAAACGGAAGGGGCTATGAGGACTGAGACTGAGAATGGTGTTGTGCTGTTTGGTGTTGACTGATGAGTGTGGGCATTCCCACCATCTTGGAGGGAAGCAAATGGAATGAAAAGAGCTGACTTTCCCACATGTCAGTGGGTTGGGGGAATATAAGTCCTTGGGACAGCAAATAACGAAAGCAGTTTTTATTCACACACCTGAACTTATGGCCTTCAGTTTACCCCCACTGTAGGTATAAAATCTTCTTCTTATTTTTAATTCTTAAAAGCATTCTTTTAAAGATTTTATTTTTAAGTAATCTCTATACCCAACATGGAGCCCGAATTCACAACCTCAAGTCACATGCTTTATGGATTGAGCCAGCAGGAGCCCCCTTAGAAGTGTTAATTGAAAACAAGTCTTGGAGAAACAGAAATTTTCTGTTTTAGGAATCTTCTTTATACTTGGTTTTATTTTATTGCTTTTTGTTTTATTTTAAGGACTTATTTGGTCCTGCTCACAAGGCCCTGCTCATATACATAATTAATGAATTACACACAGAATATAATTTTTGGTAGAAATGAGAATACCATAACCTATTAGCATACTATATTTCACATGCATTTTGCTTCTCTAGTTTATTGACTAGTAAATGAATATGTATGCATAAGTTCATATATGCATCCAACAAACATTTGAGGATTATCAACTATGTGCCTACTAGATTCTGATATAGATTTTCTCATTCTTGTCTCTTTTAGAAAAAAATAAAACAGAATAGAAACATGTTTGATATTTCGCCTGAAGACACAATTATTTATGATTAATATTTGATAAAATTCCAATGTGGATTTTGGGGTGCCTATTAAATTACCAGGAACCACCTGTTTATCTTCAGTGATATGTGGGAGTTTCTGAGAAAAAATGGATGCCTACACTCAAAGTTAGATCTATCACTCACCTTTGACACAGTAGACAGTGATATATTGTTAGAACTTTCAGAAACGTGAGTTGGAATTCTGAGACAGCATTAAATTGGTTTGAAATGTAATTATCTTTGTCAGCAGACACAGCGTACTATATTGGGTAGCAGCTCATCAGAAACAGTTACTGGAAAATGTGTGGTCCCTCAGGGCTCTATTCTTGTCCTTTTATTTTTGTATTTATATGCTTCTCATGGCAGTGTCATTAATAGATCTGGATTTGATTATCATATCTCTGCCAGTACTATTCAGATTTACTAACTGGTTCTTGTAGAATCAAGTCATATGACTTCCCAACTCCCTATGCTTTATAAAGACTTAGATCGAGTGATAAGGATATTTCCTTCATATTCCTTCATAGTCCATATAGACCTATCTAAATTATTTTTTGGATTTCTTTTTTATTTTGCACTTTTCTTTAGCTACATTACATGACTTCAGTTGAAAAATCATAGTAGATGATACTATGCTGTCCTTATTGGCAGTATTCTTATTTTTATGTGGCATAGGAATTTCATGTAAAATTAATTTCATTGTATTAATAACAAAGATTGTACATTATGATTTCTTTACTCTGAAATTCTATAATTTTTGAACCAAATGCAGAGTTATGTAAATCCAGTGGGACCATCCAATTCTATCACATTATAATAGAGTCACTAATAGAAATGTCCCTACAGCAGATTTTATCATTCTCAATGTTGGAAGTGATTACAAAAGTGTGATGGGGAATATAATGTGTTTTTAAAAATACTCTCAGTAAAATTCTATGGCTTAGAAGTCCAAATTTCAGCTCTTAAGAATGATCTTCAAGACTCCCTTTTCAGCTTTATCCCTCACTTTTTTGTTTGTTTGTTTGTATGAATGGATCTTAAGAATCTGTCAAGGTAGTTATTGGGTTATCTCCAAATTGAGGGTGACCAGATATTCCCAGATAAACCTTGTTCCCCCCCTAGAATATGATGTTAAATAAGTGCCTCTCTTTTATCTTCATTTGAGGCCACAAAGGCTATACCTACAAGGAGAATCAGATAGTCCTGCATTCTAAAGTGAGGTCTTTCTTTATCTCTGAAGCTCACGCTAAGAAACAGTAATGCTAGTTCTAGGTCTCTCCCAACAGCCACATCGAAGCTATATCAGAAGAAAATTGAGACGAGGAGAGATTTCTTTGAAAAGAAATTTTAGGATTTCTGTGCTTTGGATTCCTAATCCCCTTTGTGGATGGTAGAAAGACAGTTATCCCTACTCCTCCACCTCAGGTCAAGTGAAAAGATCTTCACAAGGACAACTCAGAGGGTTTAGCACACTTTCTTTGGAATTTTAAGGATCTTGGGACTAAATTTTCATACCTAAAAAGAAAGAGGATTTGGTTAGAGCTTTGTCTTCCTCCTGAGTTAACAGAGACAAGTTATTATGTTCACACGAACTTCAGTTTAAAAGTCTGAAGGGAGCAAGGTTGAGTATTTCTTGGGGACCAGATATGAAATGCAAAAAAGGTATCCAGTCTTATGTTGTCTAATAAGAAATTCCACTCCATGGGACAGCATAGAAGTGTACAACTATCTCAACACAGGCAAAAATGAAGGAGTTGTAGAGGCCAGTCAATGTAAGCACTTAGGGAGTTGTGGTTGGAGAGTTCAGGCAGAAGCATTTCTATGGAATCTACAAAATTCCTCCTTGAGAGAGAAAATAACAATGACTCAACTCCATCCAGGGGGTACCAGTGCCACATTATAATGCCGTTATCTATATAAAACTAAGTTCTTTATTCCTAACTTCTCTAATCTGGGTTTCCAAGGGCACGGAAATAGTTTAAATTGGAAAATAGTTTAAAGTTATCAGAGGATATTGGACTAGCCAGAAGTTATGGGATTATTAGAACGAACTGGACATTTTAATTATCTATGAGTGACTGAAAAATATAAGGCCCTGTCTGAGATTTTATCCCAGGGACAGTGATAAATAGATCCATATAGTGAGTTTGCAAAACCAATAGTAAGAAAAAATAAACTTGGTTCTTTCAATGACATCCAGCTCATCCAGTGAATGAGTCGTATTCTTTGTAGATCTTCTCCCATTATCGCTGCCTACACAGATAAAAATTCAGCTTCTAAAATGAACTTTCAAATTGAAGTCTTTTCTCACTTTCTATGATAAATCTTCTCTTAAGGTCCTTTGAACTCCTGTCACACTGACCTGTTTTTATGAATTAGATTGCTCAGTAAAAAAGAGAAGGCATTAAACATGCAAACAGAAGTACAATGAATGTATCAAAGGAGTCAGAGTGCTGCTGAACTTTATTATAAGACTCAGTTTGATGTAGGACTCTCTGAGGAGGTGATCTTAAGGTGAGGGGTGGGAATAAATAGATGTTAGTCACCTGAAGCCATAACGATAGTGTGATTCAGGAAAAAGGAGGAGAATGAGGAGCTAAAAAAATATTATTTCTACAGTAGAGGGAGTAAAAAGAATGAAAGTACTAGGGAGATAAGCATGGGGTTAATAGTGGCAGAGATCACTGTCGTCCTTGTATAACAGAGCATGGGTCTACTTATATTGGACTTACATAGTTGGAGAAAGTTTCAAAAAGGGGAACTTGGTCAAGTATGTAAGAAAAGAAGACAGTTTTAGAAAAAAACTCCTTTGGGGATGCCTGGGTGGCTCAGTAGGTTAAGTGTTGGACTTTGGCTCAGGTTGTGATCTCGTAGTTCATGGGTACGGGCCCTGGGTCAGGCTCTGTGCTGACAGCTCAGAGCCTGGAGCCTGCTTCAGATTCTGTATCTCCCTCTCTCTCTGCCCCGTCTCTGCTTGCACTCTGTCTCTGTCTCTCTCAAAAATAAACATAAAAAAAAAGAAAAAAAAAAACTCCTTTGTGTGGTACTGTAAAGGGTCAGAGATACAGGAGTAATGAGGACTTAAGGAAGAGATATTAAAACTCTGAATGTTAGAATAAAATAGAGTTGTACAGGAAATCCAAATACTTGAGAGAACTGATAATCCAAACCAAATGCTAGAGAGAACTGACACATCGTTAGTAGAGTTTTACGAATATTGGTCTGATAGTATTACACAGTCACTGGCTCCATCCTACCTTTTTTTTTTTCTTGGGGGGGCATGCATAAACCACAGAGTACCAGTGCAATATGTTGGAATGCTAGCAGATTTACCTTTAATACTATCTAGTTTGCATAAAAACCTTAAAATTTATTCCTATTTGATGTCAAGATCAACTCTGGTGCCCATTCTTGGACAAAACATAAGAAGGTCGCAAATTACATATTGCATGGGAGGTATTGCGGGGGCAGGGAGGATGCTCCACATTATCTTATGGTACAAGCCATCGTTTATTTGCTCCAAGGTTTACTACATATTGCAGTTCGTGGATATCCAGTTATGACGACTGATGTATTATTTTTTTCTGGTTTTACCTAATTCAACTCTTCAAAGATTACTGGAGAAGTAAAAAGAATCCTATAGAGAAAGTTCATATTGAAGGCCATACTAATAGTGCTAGCATAAGTAAACAGTAAGGAAATTGCTGAGTTGGCAATTCTTTTACCTTTAGTTCAAGTTTGTCTGTCATATTATCAGGTGAAAACAGTGATGGTCTTGGTGTAATCAATTTGAATCTATCATTAAGCACTAAAGCAAGACTTTAAAAAATGAGTGTATAAAATCATATGGATGCAAGACGATGCAAAGAGGCCTGAGGGCTAGCTGAGTGTTTATTTCTGGCTATTTTTGTGAATTCCAGGTTTTTTTTCCCCTAAAATCAAGTGCATTTGTGTAAGTAGGTGATGTTATAATCCAGAATTAAAATGAAGAGAGTAACAGAATAGGCATGGAAGATGGGTACATCTGAGGTCTATTTTGAGTATGATTCCTTAATGATAAAGCTCAAAATGTTTCGTCAACCATAACTAGCAGTGGCTTGGACTGTGAATATACTAGTTTAATTTTTCACCTTCCAGTTAGTCAATCTCTATTTGAAAACTTTCTGTAATTTTAATCTTGGACTCTGGACTTTTCCTGGGGTTTCCCTGAATCTCTTTCAGTTTAAAAGAGTATTATAATAGAGTCTTAAAAAACTAGGGAGAGATTCTCTGCCCAGTGACACTCATACTCGTTATTATGAGTTTAAAAATTTTTTAAGTTCATGTCTTCTACTTTGCATACTAATTTTTTAGAATTATATTTTCAGTTGATCAAGGTTAGTATGAATAGTGTAAATTCAAATACTCTAGTCAAAAGAGGCACACATATAGGATGGGGTTTTCTTTATAAAGACAAGTATTTCCCCCAAAATATACATAAATTAAGTTATGGCTTTTGTCTTAGTTTGCTTGGCTGCTATAACAATATGCTATAGACTCGTTGGCTTATAAACAAAAACATTTATTTCTCACAGTTCTATAGACTGGGATGTCCGAGATCTAGTTACCTTAAGATCCACTGTCTGATTACAGCCACTTTCTGGCTTACAGATCGCTATATTCTGGCAGAAAGGGTGAGGGAACTCTCTGGCATCTCTTTAATCAAAGGACTAATTCCATGAGGCTTTCCCTCATGACCTAACTGCTCCCAGAGGTCCACCTCCCAATATCATCACACCGGGGATTAGGATTTCAACATATGAATTTGGGGGGTGTATAAACATTCAGACTCTGCCAGTTACTCTTAGTGTGCTTAGTAACATTTTGGTGTGCAAGTAGTTAAAGTACATATTTTAGCCATTGAATAGCTTATTTAGTCTATTATGGCCGTGATATCCCTCAGTTTGGCTACCTTTTCCTGCCTTTTTAGATATTAGAATTGTAAGTAGAAGAAATGGTTATTGTGAATATTTTATGTGTTTGATTTTGTTGGTAATTCTTTGTGAAATTTAGAGACATAGACAGTATCCATTCATATATGAACAGTCAAAATCAAACAGAAAAATCTGATTGTATGTTTATTTTAAATCAAATAGAATGTCTAATTACTTTTAATTTATAATTAAATTATAAATTCCCAGCTGAAACTCTATATTCACCTTCGAATTTAGGAAATTCGTTTCCTCTTCATCAGCTAGCTTGTATACAACTAAAAATGATATGAGAAAGAACCAGAGACAGACTTCTGTTGACTTTTAGCACATTACTGAAGTAAATTTTACAACATCATATTAATACAAATTAAGTACAAGTAAAATCTTCAGAGACCATTTGGGAGACAAAAAGCATTTGACCTATGTGGTTAAGAACAGTCCTCATCTTGTCTTCTTGCTCTCTGTCTTAATTACTTACCTATAAATTGTTTTGATTATTTTTTTTGAAAATCTTATAAAGGCCTTTCCTAAAAAAATCACGCACACGAGTATGTGCGTGCACGCATAAGTGTATGTGATCAAAATGAGCATTTTCCTTCCCACTGCCTGGGAAGATCACACTCAATCATTAGTATTTACATAGCACTTGCTTCCATTGAATTCTGAGAGCAGAGGGATTCTGTTTTAAAGTCATTGGTAAGACAGTTTGTTTTTCCATGAACATACTGAAATTATGCACTGGGCAAATTAGTGAATTTTACCAAATATGTCTCAGGGATAAATATAGCAATTTTCACAGTGAATGTTTTCCATCTCTCAGGAAATCTATGTTTGTCATGAAATGACAAGTTTTTTTAGAGGGTTGGGAGAATGGGGCGATTGCCTTTGCAAACTGATTTTGAATTTCGTTAAATAACAAGGCAAACCTGAAAAATATTTTATATTAAATGAAAGTACTTAAGCATGATCTTTTGGTGGAAAGCAAATGGAAAGAATTTTTAACACATCTACTGAAGTAACAGATTTTCCTTTTCTGCTCCAGGGTGATCATTATAAACCATAACTTAAAATTTTTAAATTATGAAAAATATCTCATCTTGGGAAGTTCATGTGAATTTATACCAATAAACTAGTCTCGTAATGTTGTAACTGAGAATTAGTGTGCTTTCATAAGATGATAACTTTACTATTTTTTCTGTACAGTGATACCAGAAAATAATCAGGATTAAAATATAACTTGACTTAGAGTGTACATGGCAAAAAATACTTCATATTTGTATGAATGAATAGATGTAAAAGTACCTAAGATTTTATGCCTACTAAAAGCATATAAATAATTAAAAATCCAAAGTGTGCAGATGACCTAAATTCTTTCTATATCTCACCAGTTAGCTCTGTGAAAAGACCCAGATCTTCAATCCACTTATGAAAGCCATAGTGAAGGTTAACTTTGAGAAAACTACTACACTAATTATATGAAAATACTACAGAGATGTGAGCTGAGAAATACTTGAAAACAATGGCTGTGATAGAATTCTCACAATTATTTCACTAAGAAGGATTCTTTCTAGTGGAAAAATTTTTAAAATACAACAAAACAATGTTGATGTGTTTTGTAAATTGCACCCCAAATCAAAGTGAAGTGACAAAGCTTTTATTTTCTTTCCATCTCTCTGCCTCCTAGGAATTTTTTCTCTTTTGTTTGATCTTTGCATGAGGACTTTGACAAATGATGTCAAAGCAACCTGTTTGCTTTCTTTTTGCCCATTTCTCCCATTTATGTGACAGCTGGCTTAGTGGCCCTTTGCACTGTAGCTATCTTTCTTCATGTTAAAGCTCTGTAGATTTTAATGTGGTTAGTTGTTTAATTTTGACATCCTTGTGTGGTCAATTCATGTTTTAAGTCAATCTCTGGTTAGAAGATCTAATTAAGACACAGTTTTTTTTTTTTAATGTTTATTTTTGAGAGCCAGATAGACGGAGCACAAGTGCAGGAAGGGGCAGAGAGAGAGGGAGACACAGAATCCAAAACAGGCTCCAGGCTCTGAACTGTCAGCACTGAGCCCGATGTGGGGCTTGAACCCGTGGACCGCAAGATCATGACCTGAGCCCAAGTCAGACGCTTAACCAACTGAGACACCCAGGTGTCCCAGACACAGTTCTTAATGCAGAAAGGAAGGGGCAAGAAAAGACTAGCACTTTTTTTTCCTCATAAAATCTCAGTGTCATCAATTAGAAATCATGTTACATGTGGCTCTCCTATCATGTCCATGTGTGACAGAGGTTTGACCAGAAAGTTTTTGAAAATTGATATAATCTGTCATCATCTTTTAACAAGGGTCTGGCTAACAGCCTAACAAAAGGAATATAACATTACCTAAAGAGGAGTCATAATAATTATCATTTTTATAGAAGGCAATAATGAGACAGCTGACTACAAATGCATTTAATTACATATTTTCTCTCACTAATCTATCAGTATTTGACTTTTGCCTGTAAAACAGATCCTGTCCATATAGATGTGATTGATCATGATCAACAAAACTCCACAATGGTTGTTTCAATAATTTATATGCTAATTCATTATTATTTCCCTAGCAATAGGCAGAATTTTGCATTTGCACCTGGAGGAGGTTTGAGATTCTGCATAACCCAGGTTTATTTTCTGGGTATTGCGAAACACAGGATGTTCCCTTTAATAACCTGAAATTTTAATAAGGGCCTAAGAAATAGTTGAAAAAGTGAGTGAACTTGTATTTAAATTAGTTCTTTGAGAGCTTGGAGATTCTGACTTGGTGAACTCTAATTAAATCCCTTAAGGCCACCAGGTCTGCCTCCCTAGTTCTTGATGGTAAAAGTAAGGTCTTCAAAGAGTCCCTTGGCAGTATACAAGTGGAGGGGAAAAAATCATGCAACCCATCACTACCGCATTTTATAAAGCTACAATTCCAGAAGGAGTACCAGACAACGGGAACAATAGAGACAGAAACCTGAGAACTAGTAAAGTAAGGAAAGCAGAGGAAAAAGAATTTGGAAAGAGCAGTAATTCAAGAACATCACTCATTCAGACTGCAGTAGGGGCGTTAAACTAGACAAAGGAGCAAATGAGCTCTTGTGCTGGTAAATGACAGAGCAAATCTTAGTTGGCACATTTTGCAATTAACATTTTCAGTAAGAAATTCTCAAATACAAAATTGCCATTTTTTAGTTCTGACATTATAGTGGCTTTTTCCTCAGGGCACATTTTCCATATAAGTATCTAAGCATTTTTTTTTCTTTCCAACTAGATTTCAGTACTCAATTGTGTGGGTGAGTTTAACTGTGATGGTGAGAACAAAACAGGTATTGAATCTTCTCAGGGCCAAGAGGAAATCAATAACAGGTGATCAAAATATGGAACTCTTGACTTATTCTCAGTAGCCTCTCTTATTCAAAATACAGACCTGAACCAAATAAACAGTTGAGTGGATGATTCTTTATTTTGGGAGATTTTGTACTTTTCACTCATATTTAAGATAGGTTCAAAAGTATTATTTTTTGATATTGCAAAAGTCACAATTGAAACTCCTTAATCCTATTATGCACTAAATGCTCCAAATCAACCTGTTCAAGAAATAGAAATGTCAACCTTGCAGAGATTTATTCTTTTCTCCTCTAATGTTCAGTTTTCACCAAATATCCACTTGGGCCACCAACATGTTCATCAGTCCTTCCTATGTATACTTGTCTCGTTCCTCTGTACTTTCCAGCACTTAGCACTTTATACTAGTCCATATTCCCATATACTAAAGGGAAGATAAGGATCTGGCAGTGTGAGCAAATACCCCTACAAAGCACCCTCACCCAATGGATTCCTGTGAAAATTGATGGAAAGTTAACTGAAGAGGAAACACATGCGGCTTGGTTCTCATTAGTCTATTCCTGTGCCTTGGCCATGTGGACAAGCGTATTCTTTCATATCCGATTGATATGTGATGTGCTGACAACCCCCGTCCTGACCAAATGCTCTACAAAGTAGGAATGATGTAGAAAACTTAGAATTTGTACTTTTGTAGTTTGCTCTACTTTTTATTTCAAAAAGGCTTTTAAAGTCCTATGAATGCTATTTAGATCACTTGTATGTCTAGATGGAAATACTGATTCTTGATGCTCTGAATAAACTCCTAACCCCAAAGGTATATTGAGCTATGGGTGCTAGCTTTGTTCTTAAGTATAAGTTTCACAAAGTTTTATTTACTTTTTGAACTCTTAACTAGGATGAAAGTGCCACAGTGCTTTTGTGGTCTGCTACTTAAGTGGCTTCATCTTTTCTTGGGGGAGAAAAATGAAAGTAACAAGCAAAATATAGAGGAGGTTTTAGTTTGTTCTGTGATCAAAAGGTCATTTATTGATCTGGTGCTTGAAAGGAAAAGATCTGTTTTTGGGAAAGTCATTGTACTATCTAGGGTTTGAACTCTTCTCCTTTTATTATCTATTAAAGCATGATAAGTCTACTTTTTTCTTTCTGAAGGAGCAAAACTCATAATTAAAATAAGGACTCCATTACCACTATGACCATATGACAGTTGTTCTAAACTTGCAAAACTGAAAATAAAATAAATCTATGTTAATTAAAATGCTGATTTTAATTTTTAATCAGTCTAATTACATTAACTTTTAGTTAATCTTAAATACAGATGATTTCTTCCAAGCAATAGTTTCACATTACAATATTTTTGTTTCCTCTGAACTGAAAAAAAATTAGAAGGAATTATACTTTGAAATTAAATATTATCTACTTTCTTTCCTCCCTCCTCACCTCCCAGACCCCAGAAACTAGCTTGAATTTTCTACCGGAGGATTGTCCAATGACTGTAAGAATAAACTGAAAGCAGAAATTGCAGTCTTAGTTCAACTAGAAAGCCATTATGTAAACTTGAACATGTTAGAAGATTCTTCCTATGTTTGCTTTCTTCTTGGAAACTTCTAACAAGGACCATAAGAAACGAAAGTTGTGTATGTAGGATAAACTTGAGTATGTAGAACATTAAAAGAGAAGACATTTGACCCCTTCTTAGAATCAAACCTTAAGATTTTTGGATGAATATAAAATATATTTAGATACATAGCTAGGGGTGTTTGTGTGTGTGTGTGTGTGTGTGTGTGTGTGTGTGTATAAATTATTGTAGTAAGTAATATACTTAGGTATGTCACAAGAGTGTTGAGTAAATACATGTACTTGTATTGACACAGCTTTCTCAAACTTTGTTCTCTGGAATATGAGCATCTCCTAAGACATTACTAGGTATTCTTCGGGAAAAAAGGCTCTCTATTGAAACAAATGTAAATTTGTTTTTCATTATTGGAAATTTATAATATAAGTTGGAAATTAATGATGGAGGAAGTGTACAGAAATAAAGCCAGGGCTTCCAAAAACAATTTGATACCATTATAATGATTCATATAAACTTTTATTAAAGATGTCATCAGTTTTCAAAATATATAGTTGGAAAAGAAAACTACACTGCCAAAATTACACATTTTAAAACCTTGTTACACTTAACCATTTAACTGTATGGCTGGGGGAAATATTTAGCTTTTTTTAAGATGTGAAACTTTATTTGCTCAATAGGAAATATGCTCTTTATCCTATGCTTATTGTGTTTCGAATATACGGGTTATATAGTATATCAACTTACTGCACATTTTGCTTCTGCTGTATTTTAGTTCTTTTCTTTTTTCTTTTTTTTTCTTTCTTTTCTTTTATCTTCTTCTCTTCTCTTCTCTCTCCTTCTCTTTTGCTTTCTTTCCCTTCTTTTCCTTTTCTCTTCTCCTTCCTTTCTTCTTTCTCTTTCTTTCTTTCTTTCTTTCTTTCTTTCTTTCTTTCTTTCTTTCTTCCTTTCTTTCTTTCTTTCTTCTTTCTTTCTTTCTGTTTCTTTCTTCCTCTACTTTGATAAGATTGAAGTCATTGTTCCTGTTAGATAAGTTCGTATCAACATGATACACAAAATTAAGAATCTGTATCAGTTGATAATGCATTTGGCTACAGGTCTCCTAAAATCTAACTATAATGGCTTAAACAGAGTTTTTTTTGTTTGTTTTTCCACGTTGCAGAAAGTCCAGATTAACACTATTTTCTGTCTACTCCATTGTCTTGGACACATTGACTCTTCTTCTTCTTACCTGTCACTTTATGGTGAATAAATTGAAGCTAGTGGATAGATGGTATTGCATCTCCAACCATCATTTCCACATTCTAGAAAGCAGGTTGGGGAAGAATCAGACATCAAGCCAGGCCTCTCTATCCTTCTTTATTATTAAAACAAAGCTTTCCAGAATCACCTTATCCAGAGCTGGGACAGGTGGCACCTCTTGCCTCAATGGAGGCTTGGAAATTTGGGTACATTGTTGTCATGACTGTTTTAGACCAATGTTAGTTCATTACCTGGCTGTAAACATATTACTGACCGTAACACAATTGTAGTTTTCTTAGGGTGGAAGAGGAGAACAAAAACTTACTACTTGGGCAACTTGGGTTATTCCACAGAATCTCTTTTAAATATAAAAATAATATGAAACAAGGATAGCATCTGAAATTAAATTATTACCCAAAAAACTTTCATGTTTAAGGTAGGGAGAGTCAGCAATAGGAAGTCTACATTTTTGACAATTCCATTTAGTAATTCCTCAGAATATGGAGGCTGAGATGAGGATTAAGTGCCAGAGTTTTATTTCATATGTGCAAACTTAGGAGAGTTAGAAATAAGGGCAATGAGACAAGGAAAAGATGCGAAAAATAAATGAAATTCTGTATTTATATGTCTGACAGCAGATTTACAATGAGCCATGATGTTCATAGGCAGGTATATTTTCTTGACACACAGTATATTCTCAGATGTGCTGTAGAGAATGATCCATGTTACGTGGTGTGGGAAAGATGATGACATTTATCTGCTTGGCTCCCTCCTGTCTTCTCTTTCCCATTGGTCAATATTTTCACCATAGGCCATTAACTCTATGTCACTTCCAAGTGTCATCCAGTTCCTTTGCATGCCAACAAATCTGGATGCAGAACAATCCAGATTACATGTTCTGAGATGAGCTATCCTGTTCAAATCTGAAAGTAGAAGAAAGTTGGGGCATTTAGGTGGCTCAGTTTGTTAAGTGGCTGACTCTCGATTTTGGCTCAGGTCATGATCTCAGGGTTGTGAGACTGGGCCCTGCATAGGGCTCTGTACTGACCGTGTGGAGCCTGCTTAAGATTCTCTCTCCCATTCCCTCTGCCCTTCCCCCACTCACACTTGCTCTCTTTTTCTCTAAAAATAAATAAATTAATTAATTAATAAATAAATACATAAATAATGTAAAAAATAACAGTAGAGGGAAAGGATTCAAAACTCTAGGCATGCAGCTCCTCTGCCTTACTGCGTGGCAGCTGACAAGGAGGTTGAGCTTGACACTTACAGAGTGAATGATTGCCTGGGCCCTGGTGGCAGCATTCTGGGTGAGGAGAGAGATGGGCATGGGAACTTGAAATAGATCATAACATTTTTGTCTGATACGCTAAATTTGAGAAGTGGTGACTTTAGCACTTAATTTACCTCTGGAGCATAGGCTAACTCCAGAGCCAAAAGAGCCTCATGTCAGATTGAGTTGCCCTGCAATTTCTGTAAGTTTTAAGGCATCATTATAAATTGTACTGTTTACAGAGAGTGTATGATTCTGGACAATATCAAGACATTGGTTTCATCCATGATGGGACTTGAATCTGGGCTGTGCTGTTGCTTATCTTTGTCACCTTGGGAAAGCCACTTTGCCACTCAGTCTCAATTATTTTTTTACCTAAAAAAGTGAAAATATTAATACTGCTTTCCCTGTAGGGTTTTTGGGAGTTTGGTATCTCGTACAAAATACCTCCTCATATATACCTTTTTCCATTAACTTTCTTCTCCCTTCCTGAAGACCATTTCTATATTTTCGGGAAGCCTTACTTGTCAGGTGGATTCACACTTCAGCAGTCCTAATGACCAAACTGGGTTTTATGTTTTATCCTGTCTGCTAGTCTGGACAGGACAGAATAGGCCACAGAAGTCCCTAACCAATTTGACTTGCAGAAACGCAAATGACTGAGCACATTTTGTTTTCCCTGGGGAAGAGGCTCAGGTAACATATAAGGATGTTGAAATAACACCACACCCACCACTTTCCAGAGCAGCTAATTTAAAATCACTTGCAATCTGGGGGAATCTGTCTCCATATCTTTTTGTAAGAACCTACAGCTAACTGTTTACTGAAAGGTTTCCTGAGAATAGGATTTTATCCAAGACTTGTGACAGTGGTAACTTAGAATGAGGCTACAGAGATCTAATTAAAAAGGTGATTTCCTAACATATGGAGCTCCTATGTGAAATCAAGAGAATGTGAGGTGCTGGGGGAATTGCTGACCCTGTAAATTCTTATGACATTAGGCTTAAATCTTAACTGCTAAACACCTTTCAAATATTTAACTCTCCCCAAGTAAATGTTCTCCCTGCAAAGCTCTATTTGTTGACTTTTATCCCAGTTGGACTGACTTTGGGGACTACATCACTGAGACCTGTGCATTAAGTGGTACATATGTTGAATAAACAGCCAGACAGCTACCAACTGTCAAGTTGCTTTACTAGAGTATAAAAAAAAGCACATATGCCATGTTGAAAAGCAAAGGAAAAACAAAGGTTTATAATAGATCTAGGAAATGGTTCAGGTAAAACATAACCACATGCTTATTTGCATGATTATTTTTCTAAACAGCATTAGAAATCTTTTGGAGGAGAAATCCTAATCTTGAAATGATATCAAATGTTGCATGAGATATGATACTTCTTCTGGTGGCTCATAATTCATTAATCAGTTAATAAATTGAAAGGGGGACAAGCTGTGTTAATATAAGCAAAGGCTGGAAATGTGCTGAGTGAGGAAACAGGTTTGATTTTGTCACACACAGCAGATGGAAATAAAAGGACAGGTTGTTCTTTACAGGTATGGATGACACTACAGAACATACTAGCTTTTCTGGCAAGGAGACTGGAAGTATTTATAGTTTCCAGCCTTGTTGCCACCAGCATTGCTTTCCTGTGTGATACTATGGTAGAACAACATTGACTGTGTATCCCAGGTGGCCACCTGTTGAGCAGAAAGAATCCTGGTCACCAGCAATTGGTTTGCATACAGCCATACTAGCCTTGTTATTTAAAAGAGTGTCTTAGTTACTATTCTGGTAGGGAAATCGACTCGTAAAATTCTTGTAATCTTAAGTATCAGTTCAGGTGTACCTGTACAGTTCAGGTGCCAAGACTGGGCTACAAGCACAGAAGATGTATGGGAGGTAATATGCATTGAACATAAAGAGGAAAGGGTTAAAGAGAAGGGAAAGGCTTCAGACTATGATGCAGGTCTGACATCTGTGAAAGGAAGGAGGCAGAGAGGAAAATTGGACGGAGAGAGTCTCTGAGACCAGCTCTCCCCTAGAAAAGTTGAGATCCTAAGGAGGATCTCTAGAGCAGAGAGTATCCATTAAAGGAGTCCTATGATGGAGGTGCCTGGGTGGCTCAGCAGGTTAGGTGTCCGTCTGACTCTTGATCTTGGCTTACGTGATGATCTTATGGTTCGTGAGTTTGAGCCCTGCATCGGGCTGTGCACTGATGGCACAGAGCGAGCTTGGGATTCTGTCTCTCCTTCTTTGTGTCCCTCTCCTACTTGTGCTCTATCATTCTGTCTCTTAAAATAAATATGCTGAGAGAGAGAGAGAGAGAGAGAGTCCTTTGATGGGCAAAATCGGCTAGATCCTGGAACTTCTCAGCTTTGCCATCATTGGCTAGAACTGCCTACAGAAAGTGTCTCATATTAAATGCCAAGGTGGACTGCAGCAGAGGTTGTTGGCGGACAGCACCCCTGTGGCAGACACTCCCTGGGAAGGAAATCTGAGTGGGGTAGCTCTGTGGCTGGCTCAGGAGGCTTTCTAATGATGACACTGAACTAGACTTCTAACAAGGAATACCTTTTATACATTCATTTATAACAAAGGTCAAAGAGGACTTGGCCCATGTGGATTCTCATATGAATTTATATGTATATTAATCCCCCAAACTTTCAAAATACTCTGGTGTTCTACTCACTTTCCTATTCTTTCTTGTTTGCATGACTTGGAAGGAAAATGTACTAGAAAGTCAGGGAAAGAGTTTCTGTACTTGACAGTCAGGTGGAAGAATATTACCAAATTTTAAGAAATCAAGTGTACTTTCCTGGTGCAGTAATGAAAAGCGAGAGTGACCTAAATTCAGATTCTGTTTTGCCACTCATTGACATTAAGATCTTGAGTAGCTAACTTAATTTTTTTGTGTCTCATGTTTTTCATAACAAAAATAGCAAAAACAGTATCATATATTGTTCATTTAAAGAGTGATGTGTTGAGATTTCCTTATGACAAAAGCTTTAAAGACTTTTGTTCTTGTAAACTGGGCTGGTGTATTTTGTGATAATGTTACCTACTCCGTTTATGAAATTTTACTACAAATATATGAAAAACTTAAAAGAGTCACAATTCAGAGTCAATGAAGATACATGTGTAATTACTTATTAGACCCTTACTTAGCTCCTAACACCCTTACTTAGCTCCAACACTGGTAGATGTTGTTAAATTTTATCTGTAAATAATAGTCACTTATTTCAACATTTAGGTGTCCAGTTTCTATGGCTTAAGAAAAGACAAATTTATTGTCTTCCAGTTACATAGGTCAGAAATCTGACACAGGTCTCACTGGGCTACAATCAAGGTGTCAGACTGGCTGTATTTCTTTCTGGTTGCTCTAGAGGATAGTCCATTTCTTTGTCTTCCCAGGGTCTAGAAGGCTGCCCACATTCCTTGGCTCATGACCCCCTTCCTCCGTCTTGAAAGCCAGCAGTATTTCATTTATTTGACCATTTCGAATTCGCAGTTTCTTCTGACCACAGCTGGAAAAGTTTCACTGATTTGAAGGACCTATTTGATGAGATTTTACCTATCTGGCTAATCCAGGATAATCTCCCCATACCAAAGCCTTTAGTTGAACCCCATCTGCCAAGTCCCTTTTGCCCTGTAAACTCACTTGCCCACAGGTTCCAGGGATTAGGAAATGGACATCTTTGGGGGATGTCAAATAATTTGGTCAGCCTCTTGAAGATGGACAAGGTAAGGAAAAGGATTCTTCCCTAAAGCCATCAGAAAGGAAAGCAATAATGGGAAAGTAACATCACACCCAACCTACCTGAGTTTACTTTTTACTGGCTGGCTAGCATATGTCTCATTCAATTAATCTAGTTTCCAAAATTTTCCCTTTTTGTTCATTTGATCATGCTTTTTCCAGCTTTGGAAAATGGCCTCAATCATTGGCTCTGCCTTTTCAAATCCAGGATATTTCTCAAGGTTCTGTTAATGACTCAGTTTCTTTCTGAAGATGTTTCTACCTACTCCATTCCACCATGAATGCTTCCAACTGAGAATTCCAATTACATTGAAATCAGAGATTGGCAATGTAGCTCAAAATGTTTCATATTAGCAATATCTCCCCAACTCAAACAGTGTTAAACTTCTCAAGAACAGGGACAATCTGTTATATATCTTTTGTGTCTGACTCAGCCAATGCTAAACAGCCAGTGCCAAGTCAGTGCTAAATTAACACTGTGTTTATTGATAAATAGTCAACATTTAAAATACAAATACTTCTAGGAGCTGATTACAACCTTTTAATTATTAACATTTAACTGTAGTTTATGTATAAAACTTGAGTAAATTCTAAATTGAGATCTGATTAGTGGATTTAATGAGAAGACTATGTAGAGAGAGAGATAACCACAAACAGAAACAGAGGATGTGGGCCTAGAAGGGAATGAGTGGGCTTTCTAGGAAGCCATGAGGAAGCCCGAAAGCATCAACAGTGAGGGAAGTAGATGGAGGCACCAGGTGGTGAGACAAAGATAAGGAGAGAAGGAGAGGAGCCAGTTTTACTGATTTTATAATTTTGCCTTGACCAGATACATGTTTAACATACCTCTGCATTCAAGGAGTCTGTGATGTAAGAAATAAGGTAGTTGAAATGATCTAAACTGGGATAAAATGTATATTTCATTATAAAACAGATGGATTTTAGAAATTTTGTAAAGAAAAAGTGGTAGAATTTGGCATAGTTTGAATGTAGAATGGGAATATTGCATTGTGTGATTTCCTATTTTCCGTTTGAAATTACAGTGAATTTATAATAACCTCTCTTTTCTCTCATTCTCTCTGTCTCTTTATATATACACCCATTATCTGTTATTACTTTCTATAAATTACATTGCCAAAGTATGATGGACAATCTAATTTTTAAACTTTGATAGTTATGAAAAGAACAACTGCATAAAAATTAAATTAAATATACAATGATAGGCTTCTTTTTCCATATAGATTTTGAAAGAATAAATGTTGTAGGGCATAATGCATTTATTCATTCACTGAATCCTCAACAATTCTTCTGACTCTAAATCATTAATATTATATGTATGTAAGACTGAGCTCCAGGATAGTTTACTTGTAAAAGAAAGTTTATATTTTACTGTTCCTTCAACAGTTTTATGGAAAGAAATTAAATGTTGTTAACATTTATTTATTATTGAGAGACAGAGAAACAGAGCATGAGCATGGGAGGGGCGGAGAGAGGGGGAGACATAGAATCTGAAGCAGGCTCCAGGCTCTGAGCTGTCAGCACAGAGCCCGATGCAGGGCTTGAACAAACTGCGAGATCATGACCTTAGCTGAAGTCGGACGCTTAACCAACTGAGCCACCCAGGCGCCCCGAAAAAAAATTACTTTAATGTGACTTTCAGTGAATAAGTACAGAATGACATTTACATTTTTAAATGAAATTTTGTTAACAAATTTAAGTGTGACTTATATCTCCCATTTTCACATACATTGGTGAATAAGGTTTATTTTGGCAAACTCTCATCTTCCTATAACTAAATAACTTAGAGAGATTATATTACTCAGCATCACCAAAATTACATATTCTCTAAGTGTTCTTAAATCAAGTGTTTTGTAAAACAGCATTTATTCTGTCATGCTTTGTGACTCAATATATTGGGCTGTATTCTGAGTATACCAAGATGCACAAATAGCATGTGCCCTGATGAACCAACCACAGATTCTGACTTTTAACATGTAAGCTAAGTTTTAGCAATTTGATATAAAAATAAACGGGAGCTCATGTGGACTATAACAGAGAGGTTCATAGCATCAGGAAGTAGAATACATACTCTACCCAGAGTATGTTAATTTTTTTTTTTTTAATTTTTTTTTCCAACGTTTATTTATTTTTGGGACAGAGAGAGACAGAGCATGAACGGGGGAGGGGCAGAGAGAGAGGGAGACACAGAATCAGAAACAGGCTCCAGGCTCTGAGCCATCAGCCCAGAGCCTGACGCGGGGCTCGAACTCACGGACCGCTAGATCGTGACCTGGCTGAAGTCGAACACTTAACCGACTGCGCCATCCAGGCGCCCCGAGTATGTTAATTTCTATCGCTTACGCTCTGTATTTGTCAACAACTCAAGAACTTCTATGCCGTGTAATTAAGTATGCATGTACTTTTCTGCTTGTCATCTGTATTTCATGTCTCTGTGCTTCAATCACAAAGTATTTTGAGTATGTGGTTCTCAGCCATCAAGTGACTGACTGCTTAGTTATGAGGCCAGTCCACCATGAGACCAGGTTTTGATGGCCTATCTCAACATCTTTAATAAAGCAAAGTATTTGGAAAAAACCCCAAGTGTTTCTGGTGCTTCCTGTGACTACCTCCAGGAAAAAGTTGGTGGGCTGGTTGTGTGGGGTTAACTGGGAAGTCCATGATTTTTGGAAATAATTCAGTGTGATATAAATTTATTACATCAGAAATAACCCAGATTTGAGGTAAATTCAGATACATTTTAATCAGTACCTCACTTTGCTTCTCCTTTGGGTGATTACTTTGTTATTTCTGGAGTCTAGCACAATGCTAATTACCTATTGGGGGGCCTCAATAAATGTTAATGAAACTAAGAAATCAATGATATAGTATGGTCAATGAATGATCAATCTGAAATTAAACCATCCTAAGGTATAACTGGCATTTGTTAGGGTGGTCTTTCAGAAAACCTGTGATTGCTTTGGGAAAGGAAGCCATGCCTCAGTGTCTGTTACCTTAGAAATGGTCTACCAGAAGTAGCCACTCATTTGAACTGACTCCAGGCAATATATTGAAGCCGTTTGTGTTTGTGGTGTGACAATGTATCTTCAATCACACATTTCTTTGCTACCCTTAATCATTCTAGAATATCTAAGACTTTATTCTCTAAAATGCATGGACTTAAAAAGTTAGATTCCTAGAAGCTTTGTACTATCAAAGAATCTCCAGTAGAATCTGGTGTGTTTTTAAAGGTAGAATTTCGACATAAATAAGGGACATCTGAAGCTCTGGATTTCATGAATCCTTTTTGTATTATGTTTATTTGTCTCCAGAGGCAAGGGATTGTGGCACAAAAACATAAAAAATAATTAGTTCCAGTGTTCTTACTGTGAGAAGGCTACCACCACAGGAAACAGTTGTTGAGTCAGTAGTGGGTGACTGAAATCAAAGTACAGATGGCACTGAGGTGTGCATTTCAGTTCTAAATGAAAGCATGAGGATGGTCTGCTCACTGGGTGGTGGTGGTACATTGACTTGTAAATTTAAGTTAAAATTAAACCCTAAGAGATGATACTATCTGGGCCCTTTCCAGTGGCTTTCTCTAAGCCATAGGGATTTATCAGGTTTACACCAGGAAGTGGGGAGAAAGGGGAGTTCAGTACACTGCAACAAATAACATGTCTGAAGGTCGAAGTTGTAGTGACAGCATCCCCCCCTTAAAGTCGAGCTGGGTCTGCAGAGAGAAAAAGGATAAGAGTGAAAATAAACATATATGTTTTCACTAGTGACATGGCTGACGTCTTTCTCCCCTAGTTTCAAAATTTCAGGGCTTAGGTCTAATATTTCTTAATTTTCAAATTTCATTTGTAAATGAAAATATTTAGACCTTCACTAATCCTTACCCACAAAAAGATTTAGGACAAGGAAAAGCTAACTATAGGAATGACCTCGGGCGGTTTTTATCCTGTCATTTTAATTTGAAATTAAACAAGTGTATCAAAATAACATGTATGCACCAGGGAATGAAGAAAACATGCTGTCTCACAGGCCACCCTAGTACCCCTTAAGCTCCTTGAAATGCCATTCTCAGATATATAATTAAAAGGACATTCCTGCCTCATAAAAGTCTCCAAAATAATCTTTATTGGCTGTGGCTATTTTGCCTTTGTTGTTTTTTCCTTTTTGCTTAACAGTGAGTTTTGCACATTCTGAATCTGTGCCCTAGTTATGCAACGAACCTGACTGCTCACCTTTCCATGCCCATTCTGGTGAAGTAGAAGCCCACTCAGTTCTTCGGTAGTTTGAGAATATACACTGCTGCGTTATAACATTTTTGAGAACACAGAGACCTTTCTGCAGCTAGTAAGAATCTTTGAAAATCGTTGGGGACATTTCCATGGCTACGTTGATACATCTTAGGTACTATGCCAGCATCAGGCAGGGGTATTTCCACTGCTGTTCCCTCTCTTTCAGATGCCCTCTGTACTCCCTTTGCTCCCCAAACTATAAACACTGAACGTGGTATCTGAGTATGAGGCAGGAATGGTCGAACCACCTGGGAGTCGAAGCCTCCTCCATTCTTTTTTGAAATAGGATCACAAAAACTGTGCTATTCTTGCTTGTTCCATTCAAGGACTGGGTTTCCTAGTTCTGAGATAGTTTTACAGGCCATTTCCCTACATATTCAGCTGTCAACTATTGTTACTTTTTACAATCCAGAAGAATATGCTAATTGTACTGACACATAATGCAATATGCTTAAGAACATGCCACTCAAAAGTGTGGCTCTCAGGAGAATTCTACCTTCAAGAAACTTCATCTGTAAGAAAATATCCCCTTTGAGATAAAGGCAATTCTTTTGTAATAACATTAGGGAAAGCTAAAATGTGACTTACAGCACACTGCAACACACTATAGTGTGATTTAACTGTAGTATAAAAATATATAGATTTAGGCTGAATTTAAATAGAGAGTTGAGAGGGAGAGAGAAAGAGAAAGAGAAAGAGAGAGAGACAGAGAGAGAGAGAGAGAGAGAAATGAAAATACCAGATGACTTCCAACTATAAAAAATTCTCTAAGAAATGACAGAATAGTTAATGCATAGACTTCAAAGAAAATTACTGTTTCGTACTATTGGGTATTAAACCTGTAATTTCTATAGAAATCTCTAATTTTTCCACATATTAAGTCAAAGAACTAAAAATGTCTTCTCTGGATATTTTTATAATAATATTTTCTGTTATAAAAAAGGCATTGCCAGACACTACCATCTGCCGTGTAGACTGACAGTGTACAAATCTGATGTCTTTCTGTGACTTCCTATCTTATATAATTGGAGGTTTCAGCCCAGAATGATGTTTCATTTCCACCTAAGGACAACCAAGTTTAAGTTTGCCTGGAATATTTCAATCATTTCCCTGCTATGTGCTGATAAGACCAGGACTCTGTATAGTTTAAAGCTATAAATATGTCTATTGAGAGGGTGTTAAAAATTCTCCTCTGAACTTCTGGCCATCATCCAGACTTCCATAATACCTTCTCAAATGAGACGGAAAACATAATGCATTACAATTGATGAATGTTTCATTGGTAGTACTTTATTTTGGAGATTTGAAATAGAATGTCTTGGTTATGTCAGTATGGGGAAGGATTTTTTTTTTTGAAAGAAAGAGGTCTCTGTGAACTGTTTATGTAAAGATTAGAATATTTCTCTACCAAGCTTTAAAAAGAGCTCAAGGACACTAAAATTATTCTATTGACTCACATGTGTATGTGTGTGTGCATGCATGTGTGTGTTTATAGGAGTAAATGTAATCATCTCTGTGCCAGTCAATAAGGCAAAATTACCGAATAACTTCTATAGGTATTTATTAAAAAATAACACTATTTTCAATAAAAGAGAAATCCTTGTAGTTAAAACCTGTTAATTGGAGATAATGCCTGTGTAACTGAACATTGTCAAAGGGTAATGACCTCCTGCTGCTAAGCCCTGGAAAAGTTGACTGAAAGCCAACACCATTTGTTTTCAAAGCAGGAGACATGGGTCCTTTGACATGATTCCATTAAAATGGCTTTATTTTTGTTGCACTACGCAATAGAAATTTTATCATTATAGGCCATATTATCAATGTGCTTTCATTTTCCTGCCCCCAAATATCTTTGCAGGTTGCGTTTTCGCTGCTGTTAAATGTACCAGTTAGCACCTTTGCCGCTGCTGAGTGGCTGTTCTCATAGCAATACAGTTAGTTCAGTTAATTCTGGGGGTTGCCAAAAAGGATTGAAAGGAGTTAGTATTCATTATAGTATGCCACTCAATATAATAAATGATCAGCGTTCTATAGTACATTGTAGCTGAGAAAATAGTCTGGGTAATTAAAATAAAACCATGGGAAGCATCCTCCACTCCCTGTCCACAATCCTTTACACACTCCATTTGGCCAATGTCTGGAATTTTGTTTGGCTGAATTATAAAATTTTACTTAGAAAATGTTCTTCTGGGTTGCTTGAGATTTCTGTCAGTAGGAATGAAAAAAAATCTAAGAACTGGTTTCCTTATGGGATCACATGTACATGATAGAGTATTACCCTGGGTGAGAAAAGAGGAGATCTTAGAGTTTTAAGTAATACTGGAGAACATCCATAAATGTGAGGATTGGAGGTGCTTCAATCCAAGTCCATCTCTGTTTTAGTGCACCTCAGAGGCATCCTTGATGTTGGTCACTAAGCCACTTGCATCACGATTGTGTGGGATGGACAATTACAGTGATTCTCTTTCTGTCACAGGGAGATCTTTCAGTTATATTTCTAAAATATCCATGTTGGTATCCTGGCCTCATCCCCAGTGATTTTTTTTCCTGGTGCTTTTGATTAAGCTGTTGTAGGACACTGGCATTAACACAGATAAGTTTTATATATTTAAAAATTTTTTTTTGAGAGAAAGATAGAGAGAGAGAGAGAGAGAGAGAGTGAGAGGGCACAAGTGGGGGAGGGGCAAAAGGAGAGGGCGAGAGAGAACCTTAAGCAGCTTCAATGCCCAGAGTGAGCCAATGCAGGGAATCAGTCTCAGGCCCATGAGATTATCAAGAGTGGAATGCTTAACTTACTGAACCACCCAGGCGCCCCAATATAGACAATTTTTAAGTTCTACAGGTGAACCTAATATGCAGAATTCTTCAACAACTGGTTCTCTGACTTGAGTGATCTCAGGGTCATGCACAGGGCTTGTTGAAACACTATATGCTACCCCTCACTCCCACTCCCATGGACACCAAAGAGCTTCTAATCCAGTGAGTTTGGGGAGGTTGCCCAAGAACTTGCATTTTTAACAAAGTCCCAGGTGATGCTAATGCTGCACTTGAATGTATGGTGAGTTATTTAAATGATGTCACTTTAGTGATTTCTTTATTCCTGATGGCTGTGAAAAAAGTAAATGGAAACTTAAATACAATAAGGACCGACTAAGAGTGAAGTTAGGTTGGGTTTTTCCACTAAACCTGATTCCTTTCAGGTTTTCTATTCCTTTAGTTTACCTGGAATTTTTATTCCTAACACATAAAAATTTTAAAGCAATAATTATATAACAAATACCTATTGAACATTTAGTACCCACCCACCAGGACTCAATTTCAGTGTTGTATACATATTATCTCTTTTAATCTTCACCATTAAGCAAATGTTTTTATTATCATAATCCATAATTACTTTCTTATAGGCAAGTAGATGATAGGTGGTAGGGTTGGAATTGGAACACAAGCAAACTGACCGCAGAACTTAACTCTCAGTAATTTCTCCATACTACGTCTGCATACCTACTGATTTACAAAATATATTCGGCCAACTTTGCGGTGTAAGTGTATTACTGATTATTACTGAATTATTGCTGATGACAAAATAAAATAGCTCCCATTTATTGGATACCCACCTTGGACCACACACTGTGTTAAGAACTATTAAAAACCAGTTTGAATGATGATATAATTAAATGGTGAAATTAGGATGTAAACTTAGGCCTGTTGATAGATTTTGGAGTGCATGCCCCCAGAAGGAGCTCTTCAGGTTCCTAATCACATTCTTGTTTCTGGTCCAAAGTTCTGAGGAAATTTAGCTACCTTCCCAACAAAATCCCCGTAAAATTCCGGTGAAAATTTGTATTTTGCCTAAGCATGTCTGATATGGTTCCTGTTACAATGAAAAAAGCCTTGACTGAAGTTGTGGTCCTCCTGACTTGTGAATATGAGGTCCTGATACTTGGAGAAGTGAAATGTTGAAATGACTTAATTAAGATCACTCAACGTGTGAATAGAACCAGGAACCAAGAACAGAACCAAATATAGGTATGACACTTAGGTTTTTCTTTCTGTATGGCAATCTACTTCTCAGTTCTGGCTTTGCACCTTTTCTCACATCACCTGCAAAAGGATGTGTGAGATCACTGTATAGATCATAAATACTGAAAAATTGTTTCCACACAGCATTTCTGAGAGCTGGCCCAATTAGTCTTACGAGCAGATAGAGGGAAGTGTTGCTGCTAGTGTGTTTCAAGAGAGCCATGTTACAGCCCTCTGAGAGCCATTGTCCGGACCTCACAAGGTTGTGGTTGGAAATAAATGAGGTAACAGATGCAAAGTGCCTGGTACATGAGAGACACATGACTCAATAAATGGTAGCTATTACTGGTATTCTCCTGATGGCAGCAGGAGCAGGGGAAGTGAGTAGGTGGGGAGAGCATGTCTCTCTACTAATGACTCAGAGGACTCCCAGGTTTCCAACATACCATTTGAGTCCTAGGAAACATTTGGTTTGTATGTAAAGGAAAATAAACACTTCAAAACCCAGTATCAGTCGTTTTGTACACTCTTTTGTTAATGGGATTTGTCAAGCCATATCAGTGGGTTCAGTTCAATTTGACTTCTACATTCTAGGTGCATATTGAGGCCCAGGTGACATGCAAGTTCATTGTCGAATGAGACCTGTTTCCAGTAACTTAGTGCCAAGATACATTGTTAGAAACATCTGGAGCTGGGGCGGAGCCATATACAAACTGCTCAGACACAGAAGAGATATTTATTTTTCTACCTATCATTCTATCTATATTTATCCTTTCTCTCTCCTTCTCTAAGTTAACTTCCTATTTTTTTTTAAATTGAAAAACACCTATTTTGCCAAGTTGGGGGCACTACTCTATAAGATACTAGGTGATATAGGTAAAATTAACATACATCATGATATTACTTGACTGTTACTGCTTGTATCACAATGCTCTGTTAGCATCATTTGCCTGATAGTGATGTTTTCTGAATTTTAAAAGGTAGACCTAATTCTGTTCTCTAACTTAGAGAATTCCTTCATTCAGCAGATACACATGTCCTACTGAAGTCAACAAGTGTATGTAAATCCAGCTGATAAGAGGCAATACTTATAAAACATTTGTTATTGGCTTTTATTGTCTGTCCCCATTAATCTTAGTCATGCTGTTTCTTAGCCCAGTGCTTAGTTTTGATATGTAACCTCTATATAAAAATATAGATGTAGAGACCCGACTTAGGGAAAATGTGAAAAGAGGACAAATGTAAAAAGTGCACCCATAAATTCAACTACTGTTAGAGTTTTAGTGTACTCCACTCCAGTTTTTTTTTAGAAAACATTTAAGAATGTACTTATAATAGTCAGATCCATGTAATTTTGATAAAAGAAATATTTATTTTAAGTATTTGTCTTCTTCAACAATCTTTTACTTTTTTATGTGGCTTATTTTTTTAATTTGAGAGAGAGAGAGAGAGAGAGAGCATGAGCAAAGGAGTGGGGGGAAGAGAGAGAGAGAAGGAGGGAGAGAGGGAGAGGGAGAGGGAGAAGGAGAGGGAGAGGGAGAGAGAGAGAAAGAGAGAATCTTAAGCAGGTTCCACAATCAGCTTGGAGCCCATTGTGGGGCTCAACATGGGGCTCAATCATCTGACCCTAGGATCATGACCTGAGCCGAAATCAAGAATCAGACGTTCAACCGACTTAGCCACCCAGGCACCCCCAACAATTAATATTTTAAAAACAGCCAGACATTTTATCCAGTGGATCTGTGATAATGTCCTAAAACATTCCCCTGCTATTAGATTTTGAGATACTTCTAATTATCTTTAGTGTAACATTGTGTGTGTCTTTATATTTATTATTATTTATTTTATTTTGGGAGAGAGAGAGAGAGTGAGAATGAGGAAAGGGCAGAAGGAGAGGAAGAGAGAGAATCTCAGGCAAGCTCCACACTGTCAGTGGAGAGGCCAGTGTGGGGCTCAAACTCACAAACTGTGAAATCATGACCTGAGCCTAAATCAAGAGTCGCACGCTTAACCGACTAAGCCACCCTGGCGCCCCAGGTGTCTTCTTATATTTAACTCTTTGCATATTTTGGCTGACTTTCTTAGACTAGAATCTTGGATATGTGAAAACTGGGAACACCTATGACAAGTTATTTGCCAAATTGCTTTCTAGAAGAATTGTACCAAGTTATGTTTGTCATCAGGAATGAGTGGGACAGTGAATTCACTATACTTTTACAACATTTAGGGGGTTTATTTACTTATTTGTTTTTGTAGCTTTGCATATCAAATGGTATTTGTTTTAATTTTTTTTTGGCTGTTCGAATGTTTGAATATTTTCAAATCCCCATACTTGATCATTAATTTCCCTAAGTGATAATTATTTTCTTCTCCTTTAAATTATCTGTTTAACTTCTTTCCGGTTTACTTGCTATAGTCTTAGTGACTGTCCTATCAGAAGTTTGAATATTTTGTTTTATACATATAAAAATGTATTCAAGCTATTAATTAAATGCTACATTTACTGAAAAGTCTCCCAGTAAGTTTAGCTTTTCATTTTTTATGTAAACATTTCAAATGTAGCATTTGTTGGTACTTTCCTATTTATTCTTTGTAAATTCAAAGCATAGAAAATCATTTCTCTGTCAAAGGTGTAAATATTTAATATTATTTTAATTTTCTTTGATTTGATTTAAAAAATATTAAACTTTTTAACACATCTGGAACTTTTTTTAGCATATGGTGTGAGGTGACCTATTTGACTTTTAAATAATTTACTATGCTATGACCCAGCTGCCTGATTTCCCTCACGAGTTGCCAAATGTCCAGTGAAAGAAGAATGCTTTTATATTTTGTGTTCATTGAGCTAGCATCTGTTACTTTTATTAAGTATGCCATAATTTTTTACTAAGAAAACTATGCCCTAAAGATTGCTTTCAAAAAATTGAATTAATTTTTTTCAGATAAGAGTATAAACTTAATAAGTTATTATTTGGTATTCTTTTTGGTACCCTACTTACTACAAAGCATACCTTAGCAAAATAATATAGGTACTTTTGCTTTTTCAGAAGTACTTTAGTCTGGAAATGTTAATATAACTTTTTAAGCTTCTGTGTGGACTTAGATGTCAAATCTGAATTTCAGTTATATTTCAGGAACTGATTGGCTAAATGATTTGCACAAAGTTTTCAAACTTCTCAGCCTGTTTTCTCTGTAGAAAATGGGGATAGTAACTCTTAACTTATGGCCTAATGGTAAGATTAAAAGAGAGAAACATGTAAAAAGCCTGGGAGATTGCTTGATGAAACATTTATTATTTTCTTTCCATTTTTATATGGTAAAAGCTAATGGCCATCTGAATTGGTGGAAGAGAAAAATACTCCTTGTAAAACTCACATGGCTAATATTTGACTTAGAAATACATTTCGTTTAACTTTTGATTATAGTTATTTTTGGTCTTTAGGGAATTTTAACAACATAATAAAATTTTACCACGAAAACCTAATTCTTGGGTCTTTTCATTTTTCCTGTGTTCAAGCATATTCTATGAAAAGATGACTCATTTCAAAACTTCCCTGAAGCAGAAATAATGGTTAAGTGTTTGTACTTCAAAGGGTTTGTCCTACTCATATGTGGATGGGATGCTGAGTAAAAGTAAATAGAAGGGAAAAAGACCAATAAGAATAGTAATTAAATTGAGCATGTAGCTCAAATATTATGATATTTGCTCTAAAGCATCTACCTTGGATTTCCATTTAGTTATTTATATGATATGATTCCAGAAATATGTGAAAGACTCCTATAATAATTTATCTTGGATTTCCATTTGGTTATTGATAGGATATGATTTCAGAAGGACGAGAAAGACTTCTGTAATAATTTTACATCCATAACAGCTAAGACATTTAATATACCTGTATTATAACACATCTCTCTATTATTATTCCTTCATGAATTGGTAGTCTACCAAACTTTGCATTGCTCCTGATGATTACTATTAGGATTCTCCATGAATGTTTTACAAAAAAATCTAATGTCAGAAATTCTGTATTCTTGTATTTAAAGATTATACTATTGTAACATCAGATTGTAGGTACTGTTGCCTGAAACTTTATCTAACTACAGGATCTTGGGCAAGGGTTTGACAGAGTGGGGATGAAAAGAGCATAGGTATGAAGTGTTTGAAAAATAATTATGCAAATAAGTTGATTTAGCTCAATACTTCATAAAGCAGAGCCTAAGGTAAGAATAGGATACTATTATTTTAATTGGAAGGTGGAAACCCACCAAAAGTAAGAAGGAAAAACACAAGTGGGGCAAGGGGTGTCTGGGAGGCTCAGCCAGGTAAATATCTGACTTTTGATATCAGCTCAGGTTGTGATCTCACAGTTGTGAGTTTGAGCCCCACATTAGGCTCCACACTGAGCATGGAGCCTGCTTGGGAGTCTCTCTGTCCCTCTCTCTCTGCCCCTCCCTCACTTCTGCTCTCTCTTTCTCTCTCTCTCTAAACAAACAAACAAACATGTAAAAGAAAACATAATAGGGTGGGGAAAGCTGCAAAGCAGTTCAGTGCATTGTTTTACAACACCCGTCACCATTGCATGAGTCACTAGGAGATACTGAAGGTTGCTTAACAGGTATGTTCATGCAGTACGTAGAACTTCTCAGGAAATGTGGTAAGAATAAATCAAACCTAGGAGAGGGGGAGGAGAAATTTGTCTCTGCAGCTCCCTTACCTCAAATCACCTAAATGGTCAAATTCCATGGAGAGTTTTTACCTTTACACTACTGACTTGTCTTATCTGACTCCTCAGTGCTGCTCGGGAAGAGAGATCCTTTGTACTAAAGAATGTTATTTTATCCAAGTCCAACAATGGATGAGTGATATGAATGGGGCCTGACTAAGAAAGAAAAAGGTGGTCAGGAGAATCTGAGAAATCACAAGGTTTGTTTCCTCAAATATAAGAGATAGAGGAAATAGTGAGTTTAGGAGTGTTGAAAGCTAAACAATTGTCAGTTGATAAAAGTGATGCTCATATGCAATATTTTTGTTAGATGCAGAACAAACATACTCCAAATTACAGTGGTTTAAATCCCTAAGAATTTAATTTTCTCCTCCTATCTCAGTTGAGTACGAGTTGAGGGAATCTAGGGTTATTTCACCTGGTGTCTCTGCCATCCCTAGAATCTTCAGGATCTCAACTCCCGCCCCACCCCCCCCCCCCCCCCCCCACACACACACACACACACACTGGAAATTCTGTGTCTGGCTGCAAGGTGAGGGAAGAGAATGAGAGCATGGAGGGATGTATGGAGGATTTGTGCCTTATTTGTGAAACATCACGTGGCCCCACCTAACGGCAAGGAAGATTTAGAAATATACTCCACTGATGTGCCCAGAAGGGAACAAAAAGGATTTTTGTCAACACTTAGCAGTCTTTGTCACATCTTAACCATGGTATGTAAAGTTTTTACTGTAGGTGAATATTCTTTACTGAATACATTTGACCTCTAATTTATTCGAATAATGTAGTCATGACCAATTTTAATTGGATTCTACTCTTAAGCCATCCACATCAAATTTTGCATATTTTTAAAAGTAAATGATCCTGCAACATCACATCTTATTTCTGATTTTTCTCAGGAAAGAGTAATTAACCTGAGTATTAGACTCAGCAAATCAGCTTTGGCTAGGGTGTTCAAATGACAGTCTTCTCATATAATTACTGAGTCAGCCTTCCAGACTCATGGAATCTGGGCTTTCCAAACAAGACTACAACATTTCCTTGCATGGACTTATAACCCTTGCAAGGCAATATAGTAGATTTTATATAAGCTGTACCTTAGCCTAAGACTTTTCAGTCAGTGGACTCTTTGATTATTTCATTCCTAACTTTTGTCTTAATGAAAAGGCAACTTAATGACTTTCACTGAGGGAGTTATCTTTCTTATCCCTCTATCATTGCTCTTCAAGGGCAGCTGGGAAAAAGCGCTGATCTGATTAATAATGTTCTCCTTAATTCTCTTTCAACAGAATCCTGATACCACAACTGCCCACAAAACAATTGCCAAGTCTGGGATTAAACTATTAATTGAAATAGTCACGCAAGTGTTTTCCCCATAAAAAGTATGTAAATCACAAGTATATTTACTGTGAGAATGCTTTGCAAAGACTTGTCTAACAAGTGGTATTGTTGTAGCCCTGAGTAGGAGTCATTGGGCTGACAGTAACTATATTGTCTTTTGGAATCAGAACGAAGGTCATAAACTCAAAGCGAGTTATTTATTTGTTTGTTCATAATAAAAATTGGTGTGCCATATTGTATTCGTTTCAGGTGTACAAAATAGTCATTCAATATTTATATACATTGTGACATGGTCACTACAATAAGTCTGATTACCATCTGTCACCATACAAAGTTATTACAATATTATTGATTGTATTCTCCATGCTGTACATTACTTCCCTTCATCTTATTTGTTTTATAACAGAAAGATTGTACCTCTTAACCTTCTTTACCTGTTTTGCCCATCCAGCCCAGCAATTATAGTTTGTTCTTTGTATCTTTGAGTCTTTTCTGCCCCCCCCCTTTTTTTTTAGATTCCACATCTAAGTAAAGTCATACAGTAATTGTTTTTCTCTGTCTGACTTATTTCTCTAGGTCCATCCATGTTGTCACAAATGGCAGTTTCATATTATATGGCTGAGTAATATAACATTGTATGTATACACATCTTCTTTTTCCATTCATCTATAGATGGACATTTAGAGTATTTCCATATATTGTCCATTGCAAATAATGCTGCAAATAGCATAGGAATGAGCATATGTCTTTTTGAATTAGGTGTTTTGTTTTCTTTGGATAAATACCTAGAAGTGGACTTGCTGAATCATATGGTAGTTCTTTTTTAATTTTTTGAGGAATTCTGATCTGTTTCCCATAGTGACTGCACCAATTTACATTCCCACCAACAGTGCACAAAGGTTTGCTCTTCTCTACATCCTCACTAACACTTGTTATTTCTTGTCTTTTTGATAACAGCCATTCTGATAAGTGTGAAGTGATATCTCATTGTGGTTTTGACTTTCATTTCCTTGATGGTTAGTGACGTTGAACATCTTTTATTGTGCTTGCGAAGGTGGGTTATTTATGACGTGAATAAAATGGGGAGAGGAAGCCACAGCTGTCACATCGGAGAGAACCAGCAAGATGCCTTCCTGATGCTCTGTGGTACAATAGTGCTTGGCACTGGTAGCACACATGTTGTCAAAAAAACACTTTATAGTGTTTGTTGATTGTTCAGATGCATCTTATATTAAAGTCTGTCCTACTGCGGGTGTATATGTAGGAGTTCAGTGCAAATGCATTGATTTCCAAAAATCTGAGATTTGTCCTGCATATACCTTTTATCAATTGGGAAAATACTTCAAGTAATTGGATCTTAGTTTCTTCATTCTGTAACATTGGAATATAATCATGTACCTCATGACATATTACAAAGAGAGTATTACAAGTAAGATAACATATATGGGGGCACCTGGGTGGCTCAGTCGATTAAGCATCTGACTCTTGATTCTGCTCAGGTCATGATCTCACGGGTCATGGGTTCGAGCCTTGCGTTGGACTCCACTGGGATTCTTTCTTTCCCTCTCTCTCTGCCCCTCTCCCATTCATGCATGTGCTCTCTCTGTCTGTATTTCTCCCAAATAAACATTTAAAAAAAGGTAACATGTATGAAAGTGATGAGCATAGTGTCTAGCAAAGATATTTTGCCTTAAAAATATTAAAGTGGCATTTGGGGTTTGATCTTGTTCATTTTGGATTAAACTCTTGTTAGTGCTTCTTAAAATCATCCATTTATTCTGTCTGGCCTTCCTGGGGGTTACTTTCAGGGATATCTTATTTATTATGGGCATTAACATGCAGAAAAAACATCATACTCTGTTTTGTTCTTGATCTGATCTTACAGGTTCAATCCCTACTCCTGGACACATGCTTGTGTTTTTGAAGGTTTTCCTACCTCTAAATGACTTTTTTTTTCATAATTGTGACTGTATATTATACCCTGATCTCCCTTAAGTCCTGTGTCATTGTAACTGCTAAATTCTAAAATTTCTAGTATAGCTCATTCTGCAAATCCTCTAACTGCCCTTGTCTTTTTTAATTTGGCAAGAGAATATGAAACAACTGTCTTCAAAATAATGAGAACACATGTAATAAAGAAGTTAAAATTAATAGGAAAGAATGTAGCCTAGTCATGAGCTACAGATGAGCAAGATGTCTCATTCTTTTTTTTTTAATATGAAATTTATTGTCAAATTGGTTCCCATACAACACCCAATGCTCATCCCAACAGGTGCCCTCCTCAATACCCGTCACCCACCCACCCCTCCCTCACACCCCCCCCCCCATCAACCTTCAGATTATTCTCAGTTTTTAAGACTCTTTAATGGTTTGGATCCCTCCCTCTCTAACTTTTTTTTTCCTTCCCCTCCCCCCATGGTCTTCTGTTAAGTTTCTCAGGATCCACATAAGAGTGAAAACATATGGTATCTGTCTCTGTATGACTTATTTCACTTAGCATAATACTCTCCAGTTCCATCCATGTTGCTACAAAAGGCCATATTTCATTCTTTCTCATTGCCACATAGTATTCCATTGTGTATATAAACTATTGGGACCTTATGAAGATAAAAAGCTTCTGCACTGCAAAGGAAACAATCAACAAAACTAGAAGGCAACCAATGGAATGGGAAAAGATATTTGCAAATGACATATCGGACAAAGGGCTAGTATCCAAAAATCTATAAAGAACTCACCAAACTCCACACCCAAAAAACAAATAATCCAGTGAAGAAGTGGGCAGAAAATATGAATAGACACTTCTCTAAAGAAGACATCCAGATGGCCAACAGGCACATGAAAAGATGCTCAACTTTGCTCCTCATCAGGGAAATAAAAAACAAATCATTCTTTTTTTTTAATGTTAATTTATTTTTGAGAGAGAGAGAGAGAAAGAGAGAGAGAAGGGTGGGGGGAGGCAGAGAGAGGGTACAGAGGATCCAAAGTGGGCCCACCCTGACAGCACAGCCTGATGTGGGGCTCAAACTCACCAACTCTGAGATCATGACCTGACATTAATTGGTCACTTAACTGACTGGGCCACCCAGGCACTCAAGGTGTCTAATTCTTAATCTGGTGTTAGATGCTGTTGATCAATAAAGACTCTGCTATGGATATTTTTTTGATTGCTCTGTAAGTACTGCTCTTCCTGCTTATTTTTTCTCCTGATGAGGAAAGAAGCAAAAATATTTATATGCTATGGTTTCATGAAGAACTTCAAGATAAAGAAAAGAATGAGTTCTTCTCATTCTTTCCTGTCTGGGTTCTAATTCTTTGCATATTTAGCTGGGGGGAACCAGTTGGATTAGCCCCTTCACCTCTGCCTAACTATGAGTAAGTCGTGAAAAGAGAACATTGTCATGGAAAACTCCAGACCTGAGTTCTAAAATAAGTGTTGTGTTTTAGCAAACCCCTACATATCCATATTTCTCAGTTTTTTTGCTTAGTAAGCAAGGTAAGTAATAATTTCCTTACATCACTGGAATATTTTGAGAATGAGGTAAAATGGTAAATGTCAGAATCCTTTTGCAAAAGCAAAATGTCATGTTTAGACAAATGTAAAATGTTGCAAATAAGCCATGCTATCCCACTTGTCTTTTATACAAACTCCAACACATTCAAGTATAAATATCAATATTACTTAATTTCATAAAACTTAACATAAATAAAAATTTAATAGAACATGCACACATACATTCTTTTTTCTCATTGCAGTCATCAGTGACACTTTTCAAATTATCATCTAGGCACAACTGTAACTTACTGACCAGGTATGTCATAATTCCTTGCCAATGTGCTTGCTGTGGAAATTTACTTAAAGTAATTTGATGAAAAGCTTTGCTAATTCAATTATCGAATTTCATGCCTTATATTTAAAGTCTATAAACAAAAATTATAGAAAAGTACTTAAGTTATTGCATTATTTTAATACTATGATTGAATAGCATTTGTATTTGAGATTGGTAGGCAGCATATTTAAGTGATGTGCTCGTGAAAGTGAAATATTAAAAACAGCTTATGAAAATCTCCCATCTGGCAGTTACAATTGATCAGAAATCTACTCTTCAGCATTATTTTGAAAATAGCATGAGTTTTTAATTAAAACTGTTCATTCGATTTATTAATGTAAGTAAAACCTCCCATCTGATCAGGTTTAACTTGAGAAAGTGGTTTTCTAAAGCCCCTTTTATGGATTGAATGATACAATTTTCAATAAAGAATAGTTGTAAAAGATGTCAGACATTTATTTGCTATCAATCTTTTTTTGTGTTCTCCTTAACTTCAGAATTGAACTGTGAGCATAATTCTGTTTGCTTACAAATGTTTGATGAAGTCATGATCTTAAATCTCCTCTTATTTTAAATCTAAGCTAACTACAAAGGATCCAAGATAAAACTCTTTTATAAACTGTGTTAACTTTAGGTATACTTTATATCACTTAATTTCAGTAAAGCTGGCATAGGCAAGAACTTAAGTATTAAGGTTAAATTTCCTCACTTAAAAACACAATATATAAAGCATTTTTACTTAGAAATTATCAAATGTGTATTTAGTAGCAGTTTGTTACACAATATTTTATTTAATCCTTGCAATAATTCTGTTCTTAAGCATTCTTATTGTCTACATTTTACTTGTAATTAAATTGAAGTTCAGGAATTGTGTAACTTGCGCTTAAATTTCAGAAGGATTTCAGACCAGGCAATTGGATTTCAAAGAAAAGGTACTACATCCCTCTCTGAACAGGTACCCAGGGACCTGCTTGTCCTGCTCTGGGAGGGTTATGAGGACAGTTCTCTTCTTTTCTCTCCTGAAATCTCAGTACCTGAATTAGACACCGTGTTAATTCCCAGACATAGTTGTTTACCAAAAGTGGGTTATTAAAACTATGAATGGAGAAGTTATGAAAATGGGAATTATTTTTGTGACATGTTAACCATTCCGAGGGAAATGTCTATTTCTCTCACGTTTTACACTGGTTAAACATCATGCCAATGTGTCAGATCACAAAGTTGGTAATTTCTCCATGTGTTTACACAGTATTTCTAGTGTGTTAATGTTAATTTCTCCCATTCAAGTAAAAATCTGAAATTCAGAGAAAAGTTATTTATAGCTGGATCCTCTAGATACTAGAGCAGAAATATCAGGGAAAGATATGCATATCTGACTCTCCTTCTTCTCTGGTGGTGTCTTTATTTCCATGGTGCTACCCTGGGAGAAATTTCTGCAACCATTTAGTAACTGGTTGTAGCCTACCCATTCTCCAGAAATAGGAAATCAATGGGCTTAACTATTCATAGTCTGCTTGAATATACATATAGTGAATGTGACCCATCGTGAACTTAGAGTTAAGTTCAAAGCCATGAACTGCATTTATTGCTCTTATTATTGAAGTCTTAGTTTCATTTCATAATGCTTGGAATAAATATGCTCAGAGGATCTTTCAGGTTAGGCCTCACCTTATAAATAAATCTATAGTCATTAGACTCCCTATCTTCTATTGGTATTTTATATAAGTATGGGTATGCTGTCCTGGTAAAGTTTTCCAATGTGCTTATTTAATACACCACTAATAGTCATGTACCTCAGCATGGGGTTAGGGGAGGGTGAAAACTGGTTCTATCAGCATCTCACCTTGTGTCTTTGTGAACCCATGCACTCTCACTGGGCTGTTTTTCAGTCTATACCTGTAATTTGTATCTCTGTTTGTAACTCTGACTTATGTCTTTATTGTTTTACCAACAACATTGCTGGAAATTAGCTTATTTCTAGGAGCTTATTGAAGGGTTGTATTGCTATTGCTGTTTCCCACCTTTTCAAAAAATAAGTTCTATGGGCTCTGAAATATCTGCCCTTGGAAATAAATTCCAGAGTTTTTAGTGTTTAGGTATTTATTTACCAGTACTCTGAGTTGTAACAAAAAATAATTTACCAGAACTTATAAACATGCATACAAGATGAAATGAATTTTAAATGTGTAATCAAGCCAAGGGAAAGGGAAAATAAGAATAAAAAAGTAAAATCCAGCCAGGAGCGAGGTTGGTACATAAAAATATTTGCCCTCAAGTTCTATACACTTGCTAGAGGTAGATCACAAATTTGACTCTAAGCTTTCTAGAAACCAATCAGAAAAGGGAAATGTGATTATTATCTCTAAGGTAAAAGGAAATGAGTTACTTTGAAGAAACGTATTAGCTATTCATGAAACCAAGATCATGAAACAAAATTTTATGTATATTGTAAGAAAGAAAAATTGAAAACATATTTATCATAGTGTGAGGGGTTTCACAGGTCTGTTTTGTGTAATGTCCCTAAATATCAGAAATGCTATCTTGCTGAGGTGTGATTGCAATAGAAATCATTTTTTTTTATGGGAGAGAAGTAACTATACTATGTGATTCAGTAATGCTACCCTTTGGTGGTCCTGTTGGTACAAGGAGAGATTTCAGAATATCTATAGGAGTATGGAGCAACATAAAGAATATAAAGGGCTCCAAAGCTTCAACTTAAGCCACTTTATAATACAACTACACTTCAGCTCATTCCTTTGATCCTTCTTGGAAATTGATGGCATTGTTGCCTCCTAGTACAAGATTTCTCATTCCTCACCAGCTTCAGTGGGAAGTCCTGCAGCCAAGAGAAGAAGACCCAGGTAGGGGAATGCAGGACCACTTCTTACTCATTTCCATAGCCCCAAGGCCTTTTTGTGCATTCCCTGGCCCCTAATGGGCATCTAATACTTGTTGCCTTATATGGAAGCTTTTCCTCTTCCAAGCTCTAAAATTAACTTACTGTTTTATTATGGACAAATACCTTTGCCTTTGTAAAGAGGGGTAATGATACTAACCTCAATGGAATGTTTCCAGAACAAGGTAAATTAATGCATAGGGACATACTGGCTAATAAAAAGTGTTTAATAAATATTTGCTGAACCAAGGAATGAACTCTAAAATACTATATAATGTAAAAGATGAAAAGTTAATGAATTATCTCAAATAATATAAGAATATATTTTTTCCCATGAGACTCAGTATCAGTATATTTTATTTGAAATGGAGATAAAAGATAATTTGAAGAGTTTTTTTTCCTATTACATTAGTCCTCTTTCAAACAAATTGATAACCATTGATCTAGATTCTAGAATCAATGGATTGCATATTCTTGATAATACTCCCTAAATACTTCTTTTATTCTGTATTGATATTTTGACTGGTATGAAGTATTAAGTTTAAGATTTTATTACCCAGCCTAGCAGATTCTGAATAAGTTTTGTCAATTAATGACAATTAGTTGATTGACTGACAAACCCTTGGTTTCTAAATATAAATTTTATAGCCTAATCTTGCTCTCACGTTTCATGTTGGTTAGTAAATCATTTATTCTCTATATGTGACCCTTCAATAAAGTAATACACTTACCAATGGTTAAGCAACAAAGACCAGTAGGAAAAACATGGTTTGGAATTGGCTCATTTGTATCTATTTATTGGGCATTGATGGTGAAAATTGTCTTGGTAAAGCTTGTGAAAAGGCCTGTAATAAATAAACCTGTGTAATCTTTAAAAAAAAAACATTTCCTCTATTCAACATGCTACCATTTTCTTCAATTATTGCCTTGGAAATCCAATCTCTAATATTTGTTCTTGAATTATTTTGTACCATATAACTTAATGTTGAGGTATAGATTTCCAAACTGTCCACAGTTTGGTTTGCAATAACATTTTACTTCAAGGGCCTGTTATTGGCAGGCCTTTCTGGAGCATGAAGAGGCATAATCACATATGTTCTGAAAACTACCCTTCTTTTCTCCACTGTTTTATCTACTTGGACAGAAAATCCCTGTAGAATTGAAGCAAAAAAGAATATTGCCATTTTGGAAATAATTTTAGTATCATATTTCTATCTTTTAGGATACATGTATATGTATATGTTTAATAATATCACATTGTACATTTGGGTGAACTTTCATTCAAGCAAAATGCGAAGTTTTTTTCTGCTGTTGTCCTTCTCATTGGCCTACCTTTCTTGTAGGATTTGGGAATTTTGATTTTATCTTGAGCAATATATACATTTTCTTCTAGTTCTTCTATTCTTTTCTTATTTTCACCATTTACATTTTTTAATTTTATTATCTAAAATTATACAATGCATTTGGGGGAACCTAGGTGGCTCAGTCAGTTAAGTGTCCAACTCTTGATTTCACCTTAGGTCATGATTTCATGGTTTGTGAGTTTGAGCCCTGTGTCAGGCCCTGTGCTGTGTCAGTGCAGAGCTTGCTTGGAATTCTCTCTCTCCCTCTCTGTCTGCCCCTATCCCACTTGTGCTTTTTCTCTCTCTCAAAACAAAAAAATAAAAAAACTTAAAAAATAAAATTACGTAATGCATTTAAATATGATTTCCAATCTATTATTTTCCAATCTGTGATTTACGTTAACAGATTTCAAGTCAACTTATTATAATATAGAAATTATTCAGTCTTTTTTGAGCCATTTTTAGGTTTTTTGACTTTATGATTTCAAGTTTTAAAATTTTACTTGTTTATAGCCTTGCCTTGTTTAAAAGTGATGGGTTAGATATTGAATCCATTGGTTATTGTGGTGGTTATTAATTTGTCAGATATTGCCAGCTTTTTACCTTTCAGGAACATAAAGGTATCTCACCCCCAGTTCCCACTGTGGTTGTGACAAGGGGGACATGGAACTATTTCTGCCCAGCAAATTCTAAGCACAAGTAATGTGTGTCCCTTTAGGACCAAAATATTTCCTTATCAGTATAGGATCTTCTGGAGTTACTGTATTCCCTGGTACAATGGCTGACAACATTTAAGATATTTTCTGTCCTGTATGACCCTGGATCTTTGAGTCAGTTCAATACTCAGAGCCCTCTGCTGGCCTGCAATTGACATATATCATGAGCAAAAACAATCTTCTTATTTTAAGCCACTGAGATTTGGGGATTGTTTGAAACTACAGCATGACCTAATCTGGATTCTTGAGCATAGAAGGAAACTCAGTTTTTCCCCCAGTGAGCATGATATTAGCTGTGGGTCTTTCATATATGACTTTTAAGCCATATAAGTTGAGGTATATTCCATGTATCCCTGCTTTGTTGAGAGTTTTTTATTAAGAATGGATGCTGTATGTTGTCAAATGCTTTTTCTGCGTCTATTGACAAGATCATATAGTTTCTATCCTTTCTTTTGTTAATGTGATATATCACATTGATTGATTTGAGAATTTTGAACCAGGCCTGCATTCCAGGAACAAATCCTACTTGATCACGGTGAAAATTCTTTTAATGTACTATTGAATTTGATTTGCTAGTATCTTGTTGAGAATTTTTGCATCCGTGTTGATCAGGGATATTGGCCTGTAATTCTTCCCTTTAGTGGGTTTTTGGTTTTGGAATCAAGGTGGTGCCTTGTAGAATGAGTTTGGAAGTTTTCCTTCTATTTCTATAATTTGGAAAAGTTTTAGAAGAATAGGTATTAACTCTTCTTTAAATGTCTGGTAGAATTCCCCTGGGAAACCATCTGGCCCAGGATTCTTGTTTGTTGCAAGATTTTTGATTATTGATTCACTTTCTTTTCTGGTTATGGGTCTGTCCAAGTTTTCTTTTTTTTATGTTTCAGTTTTGGTAGTTTGTCAGTTTCTGGGAAGTTGTCCATTTTTTTCCATACTTCCCAGTTTGTTGGCATATAATTTTTTGTACTATTTTGTTATGATTAATTTGTATTTCTGTGATGTTGGTTGTGATCTCTCCTCTTTCATTTGTGATTGATTCTATTTGGGTCCTTCCTCTTTTTGATAAGTCTAGTTAGGGGTTTATCAATTTTGTTAATTCATTCAAAAAACCAGCTCCTCTTAGTTTTGTTGACCTGTTTTACTGTTTTGTTTTAGTTGTTGTTCTTGTTGTTGTTTTTTGTTTCTATATCATTTATTTTTGCTCCAATATTTATTTTTTTCCACTATTCTGCTGGCTTTAGGTTTTATTTGCTGTTTCTTTTCTAGCTCCTTTAGGGGTAAATTTAGGTTGTGTGCTTGGGGTCTTTCTTGCTTCTTGAGATAGGCCTGAACTGCAATATACTTCCCTCTTAGGACTGCTGCATCCCAAAGATTTTGGACTGTCGTATTTTCCTTTTCATTTGTTTCCATGTATTTTTTATTTCTCTTTAATTTTCTGGTTAACCCATTCATTCTTTAGTAGGATGCTCTTTAACCTCCATGTATTTGAGGACTTTCCAAATTTTTTCCTGTGGTTGTCTTCAAGTTTCATAGTGTTGTGATCTGAAAATATGCATGGTATGATCTTGATCTTTTTGTACTTGTTGAAGGCTGATTTGTGACCCAATATGTGATCTATTCTGGAGAATGTTCCATGTACGCTTGAAAAGAATTGAATGATGCAGGTAGTGCTTGGTTTGGGCATTTTCTATATGGTACCAATAATATTTGGGATAGACAAACACTGCCAACTTTCCTAGAACCCTACAGATCCTATTTATAATCTCTGTACACCATTTCCCCATTTCTGTGTGCTTTTGTATCTGGTAGCATGTACAAGAACTTCTCTTCAGAGGTCTGCCCTCTAATTATTGAAGCCACTTACTCTTAGGAGTAGACAAACCAGTGATTGACTGGCTCTTGAAATCTCAGCTTTCTTACCTGCAGAGAGGACAACTTTGAGATGAACTTCCACTCACAATTCTCTGGCACGATCAGTGTGAAGCTACTCTCTGCAAGACCTTCCCTGAGATCGCACCCTTGCCTAACTGCTTCTCCTTTCAATGCCCTGCTTTCTTGACTCCCTTATAACGTTCTCCTGGGAATTATTCCTTAATGAATCATTTTTGCCTCATGTTAGAACCTGTTTCTGTGAAACCTTTTTTAAGACTTAGAATGGAATATACATTATGTGGCTTCATGAAAATATTTAAGGAAATATATTTGGCTAGATTTTAACTTATCATGCTATGTAAAAAGCATCAAACTTTAGAATGTTGTGTTTTAGTTTCAAACCATTTAAACCAGAATGTTCACCAGGTTTTAATATGCTGTTCCTTTACCTGATCAAAACGACACTGCTGCTTCATTTTTGTTAGTAAGGCATGATTTTTATATCATTATTACATCATTTCTCCACTTTGGGTGCAGACTTGAAATCATTCTGTCTGTTCATACAGACATCTTCAGAGCCCAGAGAACATTATAAGATAAACTTAGGGTCAGGACAAAGCTATGATCGTGTAAGAGAGCCGAGGTTACTGGTCACACATGGTGAAATTTATCGACATCCTGTCCTTATTATAGTGCTCTCATGAAGTGTTGGAACTGGCCATCAGTGATGATGACACACAAAAGTAAAGGGCAACCCCACCTCTTTCTTCTGGTGATGCTTATTGGCCTGAACTGTTAAATGTTGTTAGCAAGATCTATACTTTTTGGCCAATATATTTTGCATGCTATCCACTTTGGGATACAGTTCTGACTTTGACTTTCTTCTTGTTCAACTTAATAAGTTAAGTGAAATTATGGGGTGTCAGAGTGGCTCAGTCAGTTAAGCCTTCGACTTCGGCTCAGGTCATGATCTCACAGTTCATGAGTTAGAGCCCCGTGTCAGGCTGTGCTAACAGCCTGGATCCTGCTTCGGATTCTATGTCTCCCTCTCTCTGCCTCTCCCCCATGCATGCTCTCTCTCTCTCAGAAAAAAAAAATTAAAAAAATTAATAAGTGAAATTATATTGATATTTAATTACATGTTTGTTTAGAAAATGCAATGCTTTGGCAATTTATAAACGTAGAATTTGTTTTATTTATTTGTTATATACTTTTAGATCACATGAGGAGTAAGTTATCCAAACTAAACTACTGAAATGGTGAGGATCTCTTACTTCATCTTCTTCTAAGTTAATAGGATTCATGTAGACAGACGAAGTAAAAACAGCACCATCAGTATGCTTTGTTCGGATGTGCATCAGCCTCTGAAGGAATAATGGATTTCCTCTTTTGGGAAATGTCTCTTGTCATGAAGTCGAGATCTTTGAGATTTATTTTGTTGGTCAAGGAAGGAAGGAGCAGTGGAGAATTGATGTACATTCTGGTTAATAAAGTAGAATGCCTTTAAATTCAATTGCTCCTTACCTTTTTATCAGTTGTTCTATTGTTTCCTCTTTACATTACTTAATAAGATAATTTTTTTTACATGTGGTGATGAGAACCAAAAGTTAAAAAGCAAATCTTTAGGTGCCATAGATTCTACAATAATGCAAGTGAAACCCATTTGTACCTCTATACATTCTCTGTGCCTCTGAGATAGAGTCATAGCTAGAAAGTAATATGTAAATGATAATACTCTTATCATTTACTTACTGTTACTCTTATCACAGTAAACATTTAGAAAATAATATGCCACTATATATTAAATTTTAACATATACGTATATCTTCTGACTTAGCCATTCACTTTTAGAAATTGAACACAAATAAAGGTGATAATACATACAACACATATACAACAGGGTTTATTTTATCCTTGTTTATGGTTGTAGAAACATGGAATTAATCTGAATATCTAAACATAGGCGAATGGTTATATAAGTTAAGATGCGATTACAATAAAGAATATTTTACAGCTCTTAATAGAAATGAATTAAAGTAATATTCCTGACAGGTATGTAAATGTAAAAATGGCTCATGGTATACAAAAGAGCAGTTGTAGAAAAAAGCGTATTGTATGAACCAGTTTCTATTAAAAGAAAGAGAACTGTCTATATTGGTATGAACATAGAGTCATACCTCAAAGAATGCACACTAAAATTTTAACATTTAACTCAGGGGCAGCATAGCTTGGGAAAGAGTGAGCTAATAACATTTTAATGCCTCTGTATTATTTAGTATGATACAGCAAGTATACATTTCTTTTATAATTTTGGAAATGATAAAGCATATAAAGTTTTTTTGACAAAAAATGAGGAATACAGATAAATAAATAAATATATCTGCCTCTATTATTTAGTAGGTTCTTTTATTATAATTCAAATTATTTTCTTCTGGTCTAAGCATTTCTCCTTTTTCTAGGGGTTTCTACTTTTGGCTTTTGATGCCAGATTTCTTTTGGGTATATATGTACAAAGACCCATTTCAGACTTTATTTATATGCAGCACCCACAAATATAATGTGTGATGGAGGAAGGTGGAATTAGCTATGCAAAGATAGCCAAGTAGTATATTCCTGTTTCGCCATGTGACTAGACAGAGGTTGATCCTCCCCGCTATGAATCCACCTCCAAAGAAAGGAAGAATGCAAATGTCCAAGTGATTATTTCATAGGTATCACTAATGATCATCAACACCTCTGAGTCCCTGCTTTTTTCTGGACATTCAAGAAGACTACAATTTCCTAAGCTTTTAAAGGAAGACATGGGATATGACTTACTCTGGACAATGACATGTGAACCAAATGCTATGCATTATTTCCAAGGGAACAAGTAATAAACTTTCTGTTGTTGTTTATTACCACAGCATAAACTATTGTACCTGGCTGATACCAGTCACTGTGCAAACATCAGTTGTTTGTGTAATACTTTGATCTTATGTACTAGTCAGAAATTTTGCCAGCAGGAGACACAACATTTTTAAATTCTCTGTGAGATGCAAGAAAGTTTCACTTCTATAGAATTTAAACTTTTACCCAATTGACTTGGCCATAAGATTGATCTAGGTTCATATCTTACTTGGTAATACTGTACCAAACTACTCCACTTCTCTGGGCTACAGTTTCTATCAGTAAATTGAAAGTATGCATACTTGTATCACGTGGTTCTGTGAATTAAATGAAATAGTGTGTAACACATTGCTTTATACAGTCTGTGTTCAAGACTGTTAGCCACCTACTTGCTAGAACCTTGTGAAAATATTCTAAGTGGACTGAGGAAGTAGAGAGAAAGCATTAAGATAAAAAGAAGGAAGTTGTTATTGATGCTAGGAACTTCCAGTCCCCCAAATTTGGTTAGCTATGCACTTTGAGATCCTGGAGTAATGTTGGTAGAGAGTTTGTAAATCCTTTGGATTCTTAGGTGTTTGAATGTATAACATCTATTCCATGATGGGAGAAATCCTAACGATTTCTCTGACCTAACTCTAACCTATACATATTGACTGAGCCCTACTTAATTTTCTATTTTGTTTTAAACCTATTTAAATATATTATAATACTCTTCTAGTTTGAGCCCCTTTCTCACCATCACCTAACACTCACAGGTGTTAGTTTACAAGGTAAGCAAAGTATCATTGCCCTGTCTTCAAACTCTCTACTTCTATTCTGAGACATCAACTACCAAGGGGGTTCTGAAAAAATAGGGGAATTGTCACATGCACTCATGCAGGCATGAAATTCCCACACAAGAAATTTTGTAGGTAGAAACACATGCCAGAAAAACACTATTGGTTATACTTGCTAAAAATTAGAGTGGTTTATATACATCATTCATTCACATACCAGGCAAGGGAACAATAAGAATAGAAGAACTGCCACATTAACAAATTGAGCTGCTTATTTAAATAAATCCATGGAAGCCATTGAGAGTTGGAATAAATGTGCTCAGTAATTTAATTTTTAGTTACATATTTAAGAAAGGTAGTTTACTATGACTCATTTAGACAGGTTGGAGCAATTCAAACTTACAAAGTTGTGATATGATGGTTGATAAATAGTCTACTTTGAATGATCACTCCAGGACAATGAAAGTGTTTCCATTCTCTCTTACCAGAGATTGGTTTAGGAATGGCCAATTGTGGCCATTGATATAAGACAGAGAGTCCAGGAGACACTGCTGGCAAAGTTTCCCTTCCTCTCTCAGTTATAAAGAGAGACTTGAGAAAGACATAGTATCTTTCTTCCTCTAAATGTTGTCATATTTGCACATAATGCCTGGAGCTACTGCAGTCACCTTGTGATCTTGAGGGTATTATTTTGAGGACAAATATGACCAACTTAAGTCTTTCATGACATAATGAAACCTGATCCTGGAATCTATTGTTAGAGACATCTTGTTATATAAGATAATAATTTTTTTATTGTTCAAGACATTTGAGGGATTTTTAAAAAAAATTTGTGGTCTAGGACATTTAACTTAATACATAGATAAGAAAGTTTACTTTGGTATAGAATTTATATGATTCAAGAATTCAATGAATATTTATTTATTTATTTATTTATTTTTTAATTTTTTTTTCAACGTTTATTTATTTTTGGGACAGAGAGAGACAGAGCATGAACGGGGGAGGGGCAGAGAGAGAGGGAGACACAGATCGGAAACAGGCTCCAGGCTCTGAGCCATCAGCCCAGAGCCCGACGCGGGGCTCGAACTCACGGACCGTGAGATGGTGACCTGGCTGAAGTCGGACGCTTAACCGACTGCGCCACCCAGGCGCCCCTCAATGAATATTTATTGAATATGTAATACACACTTTGCAAAAGACAGCTCACTGTGAACACAGATTGCAATCTCTGCCCTCAGATTTTGTGGTTGAATATAAGTAATTTAACAAATCTGCATTACAACACAGTGTTATATACAATTATATGATCTCTGACATCACAAGAAAGTGCCTGAACCAGTGTCCCAAGATTGGAAAAGGTTTTCCATAGGATAAAACTTCCAGTCTGCAATTAAAATGATTAAGAGATGTTGGCTAAGCATGTGGAGGGACAGTAGTCAAGACTAATTTTAGTGACAAATGACAAGAAGTTACTGGCTGCTGTAATCAGGAAGCCCAGTGGCAGTTTCAGGCCCAGCTACATCCAGAGGCTCAAATCATGTCATCGCAAACAACCTAAATAGTATGAACAGCTGGAGGGATGGAGTTGCCATTTTAAAAGGTGAGTGATGGGTATACATTTCAGGGGCATGATCCAGGAACTAAGTTTTGAACATATTAATTTTGAGATACAAGTAAATTTTTTCAGATGGGGACCTTGATGGAATATTTGGATATATAAATCTAGAGTTCAGGGAAATTATCTAGGCTACAGAAAGAAATTTATGAGTCATTAGCGTATAAATATATGGTATTTAAAGCCATGAAGCTAGATAAGATTGTTGTAGGTATGAGAATAGAGAGGAAAGAGAAAAGGTCCAAAGAATGAATTTTGGGGATGCCATAATGCCAGGGTTGGGGAGAAAAGAGAAAACCAGTAAAGAGTATGATAATGAACGGTCACAGATGTAGGATAAAAATCAGGTCTTGGAAGCAGGGATATGTAAATATGAGAAGCAGAGAGAAGGAGAAAGTGTTCCACAGGCCCTCCTTCCCCCACCAGCTTGTGTCTATTCCCAAAATTTAGCTTTCTCTAGAGTCTGTGGATGCAACATATTCCTAGAAAAGGCCATTCTTCACTTTTCTGTATCTTTCCATCCTCTGATGTGGAAAAGAATAGTTTGAGCTAACTATAAAGGTTTTACTTTATTTACCAGATAAAATTGAGGAGAGAAATGAACAATACAGAAGAAAAATGAACAAGTACTTACTGCTTCTATTTTCTTTTTCCCTAAGCCTTCAAGCTCAAGTTCAATGGGTTGGCTAGGGAACTAAAGTCCCCAAAAGAGTAAGTTATCATTCATACTATAATCTTCACCGTGACGTAGCTACCTAGGTAGACGGAAGTCACCTAGGTACCAGGAGAGCTGAATCCTATACTTGGATGGATCTAGCAAGATTTCAAATGTGGGAGCAAGTAAGCTTTGAATTTAAACAGTTCGACTCAAGAACCCATACTCCCAACAAGTTATTGAACTCCCTCGTGGACTCTTGTGAATATGACACGGGTAAGAGTGGTCTGACAATTTTAAAAGCACTCCTAGAGGTACTATTATCTTATTTTCTTATTTCAGAGATCATCCAGGAACACCGGGATACTGCTTATACTCTAGGTACCCATTAAAGACTCCTTTTCACAGGGGCCTGTGTGTGTGTGCGTGTGCGCGTGTGTGTGTGTACACATGTGCCTGTGTATATGTGTAAAATACTGGTTGCTTTGGATTGATTTGGTGAGCCTACTTAGAAAATGTTTTTCTTTTCTAAACACCCATTGGCCTTATTGTCACTAGATGGCAGAAATAGATCCTAGTTCTGTGGGAAAACGAGTGTTGCTTTTACATTCGGGAAGGGCACAGAAAAGCTTCCCACAGACAATGTTTACAGGCTTTCTTTATTTTGACATTTCTTCGGAATACATTAATGTTTTTGGAAATTCCCTGTTAGGTCCCCTGCAGGGGTATACTGCAAAGTGATCTTGGCTTACACAGAAAAAGAATGGCTTGCATTATGCACTTTGCATTTCAGTTCATAATTTTTAGAACCTAAAACTACTTTATTTAAGGCAGTGGGGAGAGTGTGAAGAGGGGTGGAGTTAAATACTAAGAAAAATCAAGACATTGTATCCCATTATGAAAGCGCTGCCACTGTAATATTTTCTCTGAGCCAGAGATGCCTTTATTATAATTCATTCTCTTTATGGTAAGGGGAATTGACTGCCAGGGGTGTCAAATATTTTAAAATTCTCCGTGTGAATTTCTCTACCGGAGAAAGAATGTTTTTTCTTTCTTTTCTTTCTCTCTCTTTTTCTTTCTTTCTTTCTTTCTTTCTTTCTTTCTTTCTTTCTTTCTTTCTTTCTTTCAAATTAGTTATTGCTTCGAAGTGCTGTATTTATTTTAAAAACCAAACTGATGTTTTAGAGGCTAAGAACAATGTTTTCTTGATATTCAAACAATCATTGATCCTTAATTGCTTTGTACACATGCCAATTATGACCTTTCTTAAAAATGCCTAAGGAAAAATGTTTTATATTTTGTTTTTCAGGCTGAGTTTATAGATGAAAGATTATGCCATGCTCATATATTCCCCCTATGTCTTTGAAAACACTTAAAAATAATCTTATATTTTAGAAATTACTTTTATTATTCTTACAAAAAAAATTTTAGCTTCATTAGGATTATATCTGGCCCATGGAAAGGACAGTTTTAACCTTTTATTTACTTGCTTGAAATACAATTTTGGATATAAATTTTGTTGTAGTTGTGGCTATGGGAATTCCAAAGCCATAGGAAGAAATGCTTGGTGAATTCATTTGCATACCAATACCCAGAATGCTTTTCCACCTCACTGCTATTTAATCGAAGTCAGCTGGTACCAGAGCCCTGGGAACAAACTGAACCATTTTGACATGCTTCTCTGTGCATGCACTGAGTTCTTTTTCTGCACCAGGAGCACAATGAAAACTCAAAATTTCATCGCTGCTATGAATTTTTTATAAATACTTGAATATTTTTTTAATCTATCTTTCTGTACAACTTTCCTTTAACCCTTCCTGTGAAACGTTGCTGTATTGTTGTGATAAAATTCTAATTGATAAGTGGGTCCAGAACTACAGATTACTCGGAAAATAAGTTAACTTCAGTAACTTGTGACTCTGAACACAAGTGGAAGGATTAGAACATATACTTCCATTTAAAAAAAGGTGAACTTAGAGAAAGTGGCATGTATTTGAGAAGATCTACAGCTTTGGTGGCTTGAAGTTGATGGTCAAGGGTGATGCAAGTTAAGAATTCAGCAGATCTATTTAGGTCATTTTAACTTATTTTTATTTTCTATTAAAAAATCTTTGTATTTGAGAGATAGCACACTCGTGTGCGCCTGTGCACAAGTGGGGGAGGGGCAGAGAGAGAGACAGAGAGAGAGAGAGAGAGAGAGAGAGAGAGAGAAAGAAACACTTAAGCAGGCTCCACTAAGCAGCTTTCAGTGCAGAGCCTGGAACCTGAACCCAATGCGGGGCTCAATCCCAAGACCCTGGGATCATGACCTGAGTCAAAATCAAGAGTGGGTTGCTCAATGGACTGAACCCCCCAGGTGCCCTTTAAATTATTTTTAAATGGTACTGAGCAGAGGTTAGAGCTAGTGAGGTAGAAATTGTGAATTTTCTGGAGTAAGTAAAAATGAAGTCAACTATAGCTGTTTGATGATATCATGGGTTTTTGTTATAGTGTGGGGATAGCATTGTGGATGTGGTTTTTTTTTTAAGGGTCATTCATTGGAGATACATATGAAAGTTTTAAAGATTAAGTGATATGATATCCAGGATTCTCTTTAAAATAAATGGGAGTGGGAGAAAGGAGTGGGGTATAGATGAGATAAGATTGACACATTTTTTTGAATATGGACAATGGATACATGAAAGTTCATTATGCTTATTCTGTCTACTCTTGAATCTGCTGAAAATGTTCTTCAATAAAAAGTTTTGAAGGGAGAAAGGAAGAAATAAGTCATAAGGGACCTGAGCATTTGAGTTTAGTCTACATTTTCTTTCCAAAAAAATTGTGATTTATGTCTTTAGGTACTTTATCACATATGTCTGTGTGAAAGTAATTTAGTTCCTCAATTAATAAATAAGAAAAGGGAAGATATGCAAATTTCTCTTGATTTATGTCTCCCTTCCACTTGCTTCACAGCTTAGTCTGTCTGCCTTGATCTGTCATCTTGTTCTGTCTTGTAGATCCTATTCCATAATATTAAAAGAGTCTTTTTTATCCTATAGAAACTGGATCTCACATCATCTTCTTATTACTCTCTATCTCCTTTCACAAGATCCTTTAAAAGATCATCTTAAATTTTCTCTATTAAATTCTTACCCTACCATTCTTTTAAAAAGTAGTGGGGCACCTGGGTGGCTGAGTCGATTTAGCATCTGATTCTTGATTTTGGCTCCGGTCATGATCCTGTGTTGGGCTCTGTGCTGAGCATAAGCCTGCTTAAGATTCTCTTTCTCTCCCTTGCCCCTCTCCCCTGATTGCATGCTGTCTGTCTCTAAAACCATCAAAACCCTAGAGGAGAAAGCAGGAAAAAACCTCTCTGACCTCAGCCACAACAATTTCTTACTTGACACAAAGGCAAGAGAAATAAAAGCAAAAATGAACTAATGGGACCTCTTGAAGACAAAAAGCTTCTGCACAGCAAAGGAAACAACCAACAAAACTAAAAGGCAATTGACAGAATGGGAAAAGATATTTGTTGCAAGTGACATATCAGACAAAGGACTAGTATCCAAAACCTTTAAAGAGCTCACCAAACTCCACACCCGAAAAACAAATAATCCAGTGAAGAAATGGGCAGAAAACATGAATAGACACTTCTCTAAAGGAGACACCCGGATGGTCAACAGGCACATGAAAAGATGCTCAACGGCGCTCCTCATCAGGGAAATACAAATCAAAACCACACTCAGATATCACCTCACGCCAGCCAGAGTGGCCAAAATGAACAAATCAGGAGACTATAGGTGCTGGAGAGGATGTGGAGAAATGGGAACCCTCTTGCACTGTTGGTGGGAATGCAAATTGGTGCAGCCACTCTGGAAAATAGTGTGGAGGTTCCTCAAAAAATTAAAAATAGACCTACCCTGTGACCCAGCAATAGCACTGCTAGGAATTTACCCAAGGGATACAGGAGTACTGATGCATAGGGGCACTTGTACCCCAATGTTTATAGCAGCACTCTCAACAATAGCCAAATTATGGAAAGAGCTTAAATGTCCATCAACTGACGAATGGATAAAGAAATTGTGGTTTATGTACACAATGGAGTACTATGTGGCAATGAGAAAGAATGAAATATGGCCTTTTGTAGCAACGTGGATGGAACTGGAGAGTGTTGTGCTAAGTGAAATAAGTCATACAGAGAAAGACAGATACCATATGTTTTCACACTTATGTGGATCTTGAGAAACTTAACAGAAGACCATGGGGGAGGGGAAGGAAAAAAAAGAGAATGAGGGAGCCAAACCAGAAAAGACTCTTAAAAACTGAGAATAAACTGAGGGTTGATGGGGGGTGGGAGGGAGGGAGGGTGGGTGATGGGTATTGAGGAGGGCACCTCTTGGGATGAGCACTGGGTGTTGTATGGAAACCAATTTGGCAATAAATTTCATATTAAAAAATAAATTAAAAAATTTAAAAATAGTGAAAAAATATACCATGGATTCAAATAAATAAATGACAAATAAATACTCATGTGTCAGTAAGCTATGAATAAATAGAACATTACCAGTAGCTTGAAATATCTGATGTCTCTCCTTTATCTCTCTTTGTGGTATATTTTATATAATGTAGTAAGGTGGGCACTATATTGAAATCTTTTCCATATTTTTTGTATTGATTTAGCACTATGCATATATTACTAAACACTGTGCTTAGTTTTACCTGCTTGGTAACATTTTATACTTTGAATCATACTGTAGTATTCTTCTGTGTTCTACTTTTTTGAGTCAACTATATTTTAGGGATTTATTTACATTGATGAGCATAGCTATAATTTATTTATTTTTACAAATGTGTAGCAGGGGCGCCTGGGTGGCTCAGTCGGTTGAGCGTCCAAGTTCGGCTTAGGTCTTGATCTCATGGTTTGTGGTTCTGGGCCCCACATCGTGCTCTGTGCTGACAACTCAGAGGCTGGAACCTGATTCCAAATCTATGTCTCCTTCTCTCTCTGCCCCTCCCCCACTCACACTCTGTCTCTCTGTCAAAAATAAACATTTACAAATGTATAGTAGTTAATTATATTCTTATAGCACAATATATTTATTTTATTGTTGACAGACATTTATCCAGATTTTGTACTCAAAAAATAGTCCTGTGTATATGCATATTCTAGTGAATGTGCACATGGTGTCCGTGTGTACAAATTCCTCTAGGACATTTTCGGGTCACAGAACATGGGTATTTTTAACTTTTCTAGGTAAAGGTAAATTGTTTCCAAAGTGTGAATCAAAACCAGTAACATACAAATTTGCTCATGGTTTTATAGTATTGTATATTGTGTGTTCATCAAGTATTGTCCACGCTCAATGTTGTCAAAATGTAATATTTTTGCTAATGTGGTGTTCTGGTTTATGAAGAAGTAATTTAATGAATGTCTTTGATTACTAAAAAGATTGGGTATCTTTTCCTATGTTTTGTTAAGCAATTAAGTTTCCTACAGTGTGAATAATCTCTTCAAGATATTTGACAATTTCGGGGCGCCTGGGTGGCGCAGTCGGTTAAGCGTCCGACTTCAGCCAGGTCACGATCTCGCGGTCCGTGAGTGCGAGCCCCGCGTCAGGCTCTGGGCTGATGGCTCAGAGCCTGGAGCCTGTTTCTGATTCTGTGTCTCCCTCTCTCTCTGCCCCTCCCCCGTTCATGCTCTGTCTCTCTCTGTCCCAAAAATAAAATAAATGTTGAAAAAAATTTTTTTTTAAAAAGATATTTGACAATTTCTATTTAATTTCTTAACCTTATTACATAGAATGCTAGGAGTACTAGTCACTCTCCAAAGGATTCATTTCTGGTTGCTTCTGCCATAAAATTGCTCTTTTCAAAGTCTTAACTGATTTCCATGTTAACAAATCCAATGGATAATTTTCAGTCTTTATTTTACTTGATTTTTAAATTTCTGCAATGCCCTTAACAACTCCTTTTTTTTCTTTCTTTTTTTTTTACATCATATTCCCCTGATTTTTCTCTACCTTGGCTTTTCTTTTCAGTCTCTGCCTGTTTGTTTTCTACTCTTCTTCTTTTTATTTTTTTAAAATTTCATTTTATTTTTTTAAATTTACATCCAAATTAGTCAGCATATAGTGCAAAAATGATTTCAGGAGTAGATTCCTTAGTGCCCCTTACCCATTTAGCCCATCCCCCCTCCCACACCACCTCCAGTAACCCTGAGTTTGTTCTCAATATTTATGAGTCTCTTCTGTTTTGCCCCCCTCCCTGTTTTTATATATTTTTGCTTCCCTTCCCTTCCCTTGTGTTCATCTGTTTGGTATCTTAAAGTCCTCATGAGTGAAGTCATGATATTTGTCTTTCTCTGACTGACTAATTTCACTTAGCATAATTCCCTCTAGTTCTATCCACGTAGTTGCAAATGACAAATTTCATTCTTTTTTGATTACCGAGTAATACTCCATTGTGTGTGTTTGTGTGTGTGTGTGTATATATATATATATATATATATATATATATATACCACATCTTCTTTATTCATCCATCCATCAGTGGACATTGGGATCTTCCCATACTTTGTCTATTGTTGACAGTGCTGCTATGACATTGGGGTGCACTTGTCCCTTCGTAATGGGACACCTGTATCCCTTGGATAAATACCTAGTAGTGCAATTGCTGGGTTGTAGGGTAGTTCTATTTTTAGTTTTTTGAGGAACCTCCGTACAGTTTTCCAGAGTGGCTGCACCAGCTTGCATTGCCACCAGCAGTGAAAAAGAGATCCTTTTTCTCTGCATCCTCACCAACATCTGTTGTTGCCTGAGTTGTTAATGTTAGCCATTCTGACAGGTGTCAGGTGGTATCTCATTGTGGTTTCCATTTGTATTTCCCTGATGATGAGTGATGTTGAGCATTTATTCATGTGTCAGTTGACCATCTGGATGTCTTCTTTGGAGAAGTGTCTATTCATGTCTTTTGCCCATTCCTTCACTGGATTATTTGTTTTTTGGGTGTTGAGTTTGAGAAGTTCTTTATAGATTTTGGATACTAACCCTTTATCTGATATGTCACTTGCAAATATCTTCTCCCATTCTGTTGGTTGCCTTTTAGTTTTGCTGATTGTTTCCTTCACTGTGCAGAAGCTTTCTATTTTGATGAGGTCCCAGTAGTTCATTTTTGCTTTTGTTTCCCTTGCCTCTGGAGACATGTTGAGTAAGAAGTTGCTGCAGGTAAGATCAAAGAGGTTTTTGCCTGCTTTCTCCTCGAGGATTTTGATGGCTTCCTGTCTTACATTGAGGTCTTGCGTCCATTTTGAGTTCATTTTTGTGTATGGTGTAAGAAAGTTGTCCAGGTTCATTCTTCTACATGTCGCTGTCCAGTTTTCCCAGCACCACTTGCTGAAGAGACTGTCTTTATTCCATTGGATAGTCTTTCATGCTTTGGCAATAAATTCGTATCTTTCAGTACTCACTCTAAACGTCAGTGGACTCAATGCTCCAATCAAAAGACAGGGTAACAGAATGGATAAGAAAACAAAATCCGAAGATGGAGGCATAGGAAGACGCTGGGTCATCTCGTCCTGCTGATCACTTAGATTCCACCTACACCTGCCTAAATAACCCAGAAAACCGCCAGAAGACTAGCAGAACGGATTCTCTGGAGCCAAGCGCAGACGAGAGGCCCAAGGAAGAGGGTAGGAAGGGCGGCAAGGCGGTGCGTGCTACACGGACTGGCGGGAGGGAGCCGGGGTGGAGGGGCGGCCCGCAGGCCAAGCAGAGACCCCGAGTCTGGCTTGCAAAAGTGGAGGGGCCAGATGGAGTGTCTTTGGACAACGAGCGGGACTTAACATCTAGAAGGTTATAAGTTAACAGCTCTGCTCAGAGAGTGGGAGGGCTGGAGGACAACAGGAGGGAGAGTTGTTGAGCCCCGGACGATAAAGCTGAGCTTGGCGGGGAACAAAGGTGCTTGCCAGCGCCATCTCCCTTGCCCATCCCCCAGCCAAAATCCCAAAGGGAACCAGTTCCTGCCAGGGAACTTGCTTGCACCCTGCAAACACCCAACGCTGTGCTTCTGTGGATCCATCCCTCCAGCAGCGTGTCTGACTCCCTCCCGGTGCCGCAGGTCCCCTCCCAAAGTGGATTACTGAAGGATAAGCAAGGTGACCCTGCCCCTCCTGCCCCTGTGCACCTTGCTGATCCACCCTGGCTAATACGCCAGATCCCCAGCACCACAAGCCTGGCAGTGTGCAAGTAGCCCAGATGGGCCACGCCACCCCACAGTGAATCCCACCCCTAGGAGAGGGGAAGAGAAGGTACACACCAGTCTGACTGTGGCCCCAGCAGTGGGCTGGGGGCAGGCATCAGGTCTGACTGCGGCCCCGCCCACCAATGCAAGTTATTCAAGACAGCACAGGGGAAGTGCCCTGCAGTTCTTTCCAAAATGACGAAATGGAAGAATTCCCCTGAAAAGAATCTCCAGGAAATAACAACAGCTAACGAACTGATCAAAAAGGATTTAAACAATATAACAGAAAGTGAATTCAGAATAATAGTCATAAAATTAATTGCTGGGCTTGAAAACAGTATAGAGGACAGCAGAGAATCTCTTGCTACAGAGATCAAGGGACTAAGGAACAGTCAGGAGGAGCTAAAAAATGCTATAAACGAGCTGCAAAATAAAATAGAAATGACCACAGCCCGTATTGAAGAGGCAGAGGAGAGAATAGGTGAACTAGAAGATAAAATTATGGAAAAAGAGGAAGCTGAGAAAAAGAGAGATAAAAAAATCCAGGAGTATGAGGGGAAAATTAGAGAACTAAGTGATGCACTAAAGAGAAATAATCTACACATAATTGGTATCCCAGAGGAGGAAGAGAGAGGGAAAGGTGCTGAAGGTGTACTTGAAGAAATCATAGCTGAGAACTTCCCGGATCTGGGGAAGGAAAAAGGCATTGAAATCCAAGAGGCACAGAGAACTCCCTTCAGACATAACTTGAATCAGTCTTCTGCACGACATATCATAGTCAAAATACAAGGATAAGAGAAAATTCTGAAAGCAGCTAGGGATAAACGTGCCCTAACGTATAAAGAGAGACCTATGAGACTCGTGACCGGTCTCTCTACTGAAACTTGGCAGGCCAGAAAGGAATGGCAGGAGATCTTCAATGTGATGAACAGAAAAAAATATGCAGCCGAGAATCCTTTATCCAGCAAATCTGTCATTTAGAATAGAAGGAGAGATAAAGGTCTTCCCAAACAAACAAAAACTGAAGGAATTCGTCACCACTAAACCAGCCCTACAACAGATCCTAAGGAGGATCCTGTGAGACAAAGTACCAGAGACATCGCTACAAGCATGAAACCTACAGACATCACAATGACTCTCAACCCATATCTTTCTATAATAACACTGAATGTAAATGGACTAAATGCACCAACCAAAAGACATAGGGTATCAGAATGGATAAAAAAACAAGACCCATCTATTTGCTGTCTACAAGAGACTCATTTTAGACCTGAGGACACCTTCAGATTGAGAGTGAGGGGATGGAGAACTGTTTATCATGCCACTGGAAGTCAAAAGAAAGCTGGAATGAAAATGGAATTATTACAACCAATCCCTCAGAGATACAAGCAATTATCAGGGAATACTATGAAAAATTATATGCCAACAAACTGGGCAACCTGGAAGAAATGGACAAATTCCTAAACACCCACACGCTTCCAAAACTCAATCAGGAGGAAATAGAAAGCTTGAACAGACCCATAACCAGCGAAGAAATTGAATCGGTTATCAAACATCTCCCAACAAATAAGAGACCAGGACCAGATGGCTTCCCAGGGGAGTTCTACCAGACGTTTAAAGCAGAGATAATACCTATCCTTCTCAAGCTATTCCAAGAAATAGAAACGGAAGGAAAACTTCCAGACTCATTCTATGAAACCAGCATTACTTTGATTCGTAAACCAGACAGAGATCCAGTAAAAAAAGAGAACTACAGGCCAATATCCCTGATGAATATGGGTGCAAAAATTCTCAATAAGATAGTAGCAAATCGAATTCAACAGCATATAAAAAGAATTATTCACCATGATCGAGTGGGATTCATTCCTGGGATGCAGGGCTGGTTCAATATTCGCAAATCAATCAACGTGATACATCACATTAATAAAAGAAAAGATAAGAACCATATGATCCTGTCAATCGATGCAGAAAAGGCATTTGACAAAATTCAGCATCCTTTCTTAATAAAAACCCTCAAGAAAGTCGGGATAAAAGGAACGTACTTAAATAGCATAAAAGCCATTTATGAAAAGCCCACAGCTAACATCATCCTCAATGGGGAAAAACTGAGAGCTTTCCCCCTGAGATCAGGAACATGACAGGGATGCCCACTCTCACCGCTGTTGTTTAACATAGTGTTGTAAGTTCTAGCATCAGCAATCAGACAACAAAAGGAAATCAAAGGCATCCAAATTGGCAAAGATGAAGTCAAGCTTTCCCTTTTTGCAGATGACATGAAATTATACATGGAAAATCCGATAGACTCCACCAGAAGTCTGCTAGAACTGATACATGAATTCAGCAAAGTTGCAGGATACAAAATCAATGTACAGAAATCAGTTGCATTCTTATACACTAATAATGAAGCAACAGAAAGGCAAATAAAGAAACTGATCCCATTCACAATTGCACCAAGAAGCATAAAATACCTAGGAATAAATCTAACCAAAGATGTAAAAGATCTGTATGCTGAAAACTATAGAAAACTTATGAAGGAATTTGAAGAAGATATAAAGAAATGGAGAAATATTCCATGCTCATGGATTGGAAGAATAAATATTGTCAAAATGTCAATACTACCCAAAGCTATCTACACATTCAATGCAATCCCAATCAAAATTGCACCAGCATTCTTCTCGAAACTAGAACAAGCAATCCTAAAATTCATATGGAACCACAAAAGGCTCCGAATAGCCAAAGTAATTTTGAAGAAGAAGACCAAAGCAGGAGGCATCACAATCCCAGACTTTAGCCTCTACTACAAAGCTGTCATCATCAAGACAGCATGGTATTGGCACAAAAACAGACACATAGACCAATGGAATAGAATAGAAACCCCAGAACTAGACCCTCAAATGTATGGCCAACTAATCTTTGACCAAGCAGGAAAGAACATCCAATGGTAAAAAGACAGTGTCTTTAACAAATGGTGCTGGGAGAACTGGACAGCAACATGCAGAAGGTTGAAACTAGACCACTTTCTCACACCATTCACAAAAATAAACTCAAAATGGAGAAAGGACCTGAATGTGAGACAGGAAACCATCAAAACCTTAGAGGAGAAAGCAGGAAAAGACCTCTCTGACCTCAGCCATAGCAATTTCTTACTTGACACATCCCCAAAGACAAGGGAATTAAAAGCAAAAATGAACTACTGGGACCTCATGAAGATAAAAACCTTCTGCAGAGCAAAGGAAACAACCAACAAAACTAAAAGGCAACCAACGGGATGGGAAAAGATATTTGCAAATGACATATCGGACAAAGGGCTAGTGTCCAAAATCTATAAAGAGCTCACCAAACTCCACACCCGAAAAACAAATAATCCAGTGAAGAAATGGGCAGAAAACATGAATAGACACTTCTCTAAAGAAGACATCCGGATGGTCAACAGGCACATGAAAAGATGCTCAATGTCGCTCCTCATCAGGGAAATACAAATCAAAACCACACTCAGATATCACCTCACACCAGCCAGAGTGGCCAAAATGAACAAATCAGGAGACTATAGATGCTGGCGAGGATGTGGAGAAACGGGAACCCTCTTGCACTGTTGGTGGGAATGCAAATTGGTGCACCCACTCTGGAAAATAGTGTGGAGGTTCCTCAAAAAATTAAAAATAGACCTACCCTGTGAGCCAGCAGTAGCACTGCTAGGAATTTACCCAAGGGATACAAGAGTGCTGATGCATAGAGGCACTTGTACCCCAATGTTTATAGCAGCACTCTCAACAATAGCCAAATTATGGAAAGAGCCTAAATGTGCATCAACTGACAAATGGATAAAGAAATTGTGTTTATGTACACAATGGAGTACTATGTGGCAATGAGAAAGAATGAAATATGACCTTTTGTAGCAACGTGGATGGAACTGGAGAGTGTGATGCTAAGTGAAATAAGTCATACAGAGGAAGACAGATACCATATGTTTTCACTCTTATGTGGATCCTGAGAAACTTAACAGAAACCCATGGGGGCGGGGAAGGGAAAAAAAAAGAGGTTCGAGTGGGAGAGAGCCAAAGCATAAGAGACTGTTAAAAACTGAGAATAAACTGAGGGTTGATGGGGGGTGGGAGGGAGGAGAGGGTGGGTGATGGGTATTGAAGAGGGCACCTTTTGGGATGAGCACTGGGTGTTGTATGGAAACCAATTTGACAATAAATTTCATTTAGTAAAAAAAAAAAAAAAGAATACAAAATCCATCTATATGCTGTTTACAAGAGACCCACTTTAGACCTAAAGACACCTTAAGATTGAAAGTAAGTGGGTGGAGAACCATCTATCATGCTAATGGTCAACAAAAGAAAGTCGGAGTAGGCATACTTATATCAGACAATCTAGACTTTAAAATAAAGACTGTATCAAGAGATGCAGAAGGGCATTATATCATAATCAAGGGGTCTATCAACCAAGAAGACCTAACAATTGTAAACATTTATGTGCCAAATGTGGAAGCACCCAAATATATAAATCAATTAATCACAAACATAAAGAAACTCGTCGATAGTAATAACATAATAGTAGGAGACTTCAACATCCCATTCACAGCAATGGACAGATCATCTAATCAAAAAATCAACAAGGAAACAATGGCTTTGAATGACACACTGAACCAGATGGAGTTAACTGATATATTCAGAATATTTCATCCTAAGGCAGCAGAATATACATTCTTCTCCAGTGCATATGGAATATTCTCCAGAATAGACCACATACTGGGACACAAATCAGCCCTCAGCAAGTACAAAAAGATCAAGATCATACCGTGCATATTTTCAGACCACAATGCTATGAAACTCGAAATCAACCACAAGAAAAAATTTGAAAGGTAAAAAATACTTGGAGACTGAAGAACATCCTACTTCTTCTTTTTTTAACCAATCTCCAATAACTAGTGTTTTAGGGCTCTATCCTGAACTCTCTTTTGTTTTCATTATCGGTTTTCCTGGAACATTTAGGTGAGTGGCTCTTTTTGCCTAAAATCTACAGTACATTTTCTTTCTTCCTCTCTAAAACTACCTTCCTGTCCTTGCCTCTCTCTTTCTCTCTCCTCCACCATTACCCAACTCTCGCTGATTTTAACACTTATTTAACACTACATGTTTCATATTCAATGGAAATTACCCTGGAAGATCTTCCCCAACTTCTCAGTCCACATGATATAATATTTTATTACCCTGTGCTTCTCTTGTATATGTAGTCATTTGTGTATTTGTTTCTTGACCATATACCCCAGTAGACTCAAAGATTCATGTGTTGACTTTGTATTTGTTTTTTCACACATTTCCTCTAGGCTGAATATTGTTCAGATCAATAGTGAGGTTTTAATAAATATTCTTGAATAAAAGAATAAGCAGCGTCAGGCCTATGACTTTGGATAAGTGAATGATGATACTTTAGAGGAATTTAAGAGGGAAGAGTTTGTCAGAGAAGGTGAAGAGTTTAGTTTGAACACATGATGTTCCAAAAGCTTTTGAGTAGGATATTCAAGAAGAAGGGCAGTAGGAGGCTTTGATATGTGGATCTGAAACTGAAGAAGACAGGATGGCTTGAGATTATTGATTTGGAAGTTATCAATACATAGAGGATAAATTAGATAAGGAGGATAAAAAATGGCCCAGGGAGTGTGTGAAGCCTGAAAAAAAAAAAAAAAAAAAAAGAAAGAAAGACTATACACAGATGCACCCTAGGGGGTGATCTGATCAAAGTCAGCACTTTCCTCTTTATGAGAAGGTTTTCTCAGCTCAACACATTGGGACTGAGAGGCACTGATTTATAGAAATAAAATATTTAATTTTGTCACTTTTCTGAATATTCATTTTTCATATTTCCATATCCTCTATCATGGTTGGAACATTGTAAAGTAGGAAGACATCTGTCTGTGTGTGCTTATTATTTCTTAAACCATTGTACTTCCTAAAGTCCTCAGCCCTCTAAAAGACTCACAATAAAACCCAAAGTCTTAAATCACAGCCTGTATGGTCCTCTGTTTCTTCCCAGCACAACTTTGTCCTCTTTGTCTTCTCCCTCTGTGCTTTTTCATCTGCTTTGACCATGCAGGCCACCTCAGTATTCTCTGAAGATGCCAAGTGCCTCCTGCCTCAAGTACTTACCTTGATGAAGGCATGTTCTCCTGATGTATTTACGCAGCCAGTTCCCTTCTTCATATTTCTGGTCAAATATCACCTTAACTGAATGGCTTTACTTAAATCTCTATCTGAAATAGCAAACTGTCCCCTTTACTCTGCTTTAGTTTTCTTTCTCTCCTATTTATTTAATTTGTGTCTCTTCCCTATCCCTCTCTTCAATATAAGAAGGTTAATGAGAACATTAATCCTTAGTGTTTGGCTCATTCTTATAACCTTAACACTTGTAACAGTACTTAACACTTAAAAGCTACTCCACAATGCCTGTGGAATGAATAAGGGTGTCAAAAAAGATAGCAGAAGATTCAGAGGAGTTTTGGCATAGTGGTTAAGTTCAAGGATTATGGTCTTCCTGCCTGTGTGTGACTCTATCACACTTGTTGGGCAAATTGCTTACTGTCCTTACCACATTTACCTTATATTTCAATTTAAGACCATAATTCCACTGAGTTCATAGTGTTACCATAAGGGTTAAAAAACAGATTGCACAGAAAACCCTTGTTCTATGTGCTTGTTCCAATGCCCTATACATAGGAAGCCCTTAATAAGCACTTAACCCTTATTATTAACAGCCCAAATCAATGCAACTTATGGATTTCACCATTTATTTGGGAAATATTTATTGAGTACCACTACAAGCTAGACATTTTGCTGGAGACTGAGGTTTACACTGATTAATAGGATACAGATATACCTTAGAAACTATTTTGTGAGATCAGAAATTAAAGATATATTTATCATGTAGATAATTGTGAATCAACCTGCCATTTATTATAAAGTGTCCAATACTAAAATGCTCTTTAGAAGAATAGCATTTTTTTTTTAATTTATACATCTGTAAATAGCAATTCAAATTTCCACCAGGGCTTAGCACGTTGATATTTACTGAAACTCTAACTCTGGGAAAATTCTTCCTCCAGCTCATGTGCTATTGATCCTCAGCTCAATGAAGAGAAACATAAAAATCTTCTAATAATTATACTCCCACTCCAAAATCTGTGGTTTACAAGCATGGGAAATAGTCAATGATAGATTCAAGATACTGCCCCTTTATCATTTATCTTAATTTAAATGTTATCCATCTTTGCATTTTTATTCCTTGTGAATTGAGGAAGCAATGAGAAAATGTGGCTTATGGCTTAAAATAACATGTATATAGGTATTCAAAAACGTTTTTTGCTCTGCCAATCTTTACCACTCACCCTAAGCATGTGTTCAGGTAAGCACCATTCAACATTTCTTGGTGACCATGTCTTCTTAAGAATTTCCTTTATTTGTGTGTGTGTGTGTGTGTGTGTGTGTGTGTGTGTGTGTGTGTGTGTATTCTCTCAAAAACTCCTTTAAAGATCCTGTGTCATGTTGCCTAAATCCTTGCTTATCACCTTGTGGGTCATGTTCATTTGTTGGTTGCTGAATGATATTTTTCTGTTTTTAGAAGCATATCATTTAATCTGAATTTCCTCAACATTAAAAAAATAATTTGTAAGAAGCAAGATGAAGGCCTCTCTTCAAATCAGTTCTGATGTGTTCTCCTGGAAATTAACAATCCATCTGGTCTTATGAGTAGCTAGTATAATTTAGGCAGTATTAAAGAGTCTCCTCTTCTTATCCCATTCCTCCAAACAAAAACATTCCTAACAATTGCTAGACAGAGTGTAAAATACACATTTACATATAATTCTTTTGGATCCTGAAAGTTCTTAATCCTTTCAGAGTCTTGTGTTCAAATAAAAGTAATAATGAAGGGAATGTAAGCTCTATCTTTTATTACTCTGTCACTCTAGTAACTTCAGAAATATCATGTGTGTGCCTACAGGGGTAGGAGATAGTGTCTTGGTATGTGGGGAGGGGACATTGTAAAAAAGGGAAGAGACATTGCAGAAGGGACTTATGAGAATGACAAAGATAAAAATCATGTATTTTACACTTTCTCCTAGACACGTCCATGAGAAAGTTGATTTAGATCAGTGAACTAGAATGCAGTAAAATTCTCAAATTTCAGAACAAAAGGAGTATTTTTGAATTAATTGGGTTTTTATTGTCACTTGTACTTTTACTAATGGGAGGACAGAATATTTGATAAAAATAATTTAGTCTTATTAAGTTCTTCCTTTGATATCAGAAATCTTTAATTTCAAAAAATATTTCCTATTAAGTTTGTGAGTCAGTTACCAACCTTCCACTGAACCCATTATTAGTGATATGGAAACTGAGGATGTTAACAGTATGTGCTTATAAATGAGCTGTTCTAAATAGTGCCATACTTTTGCAATAGTTTTAGCCCAAGATATACTTCTACTTTCGTTGTTAATTTATTTTTGCTCCAGTAGGCTTCAGCTTGCCCCCAAAGAGTTTTTGAGCTAAGCCTCACAATTTTTTTTTTAAATTTTTAATATTTAGGTATTTTTGAGAGACAGAGAGAGAGACAGAATGTGAGTGGGGTAGGAGCAGAGATAGGGAGACACGAAATCCAAAGCAGGCTCCATGCTGCAGAGAGCCCAACACAGGGCTCAAACCCTTATGAGATCATGACCTGAGCTGAACTCAGATGCTTTACCAGCTGAGTGAGCCACCCAGGGATCCTGTGGTTGTTTTTAATGAAAAAGCATATTGCCATTGGCAAACCAGGTGTAATGCTCATGACTGAAGGAATTATGAAACTCCTAGGGATGAGCTGGGAGTTTTAATACTCTGCTTAAATCAAGCAGAGAAATTAGATTCAGTGCTGAGAGAGGGGAACGCTGTTTACCATTGCACATCTCTTTGGTGGCTGATGCAAACCAGTCTCCATACCAGATGAAAAATGCAGGCTTCTCCTAGTCAACAAAGCTTACAATCTTGTGCTGAAATAAAACAAATAAGCCATCCATTAGCATACGATATTTCAAGCTTTCTGAGAGAGACCAAAGAAGACACCAGAGAGAACTTTCAGCTGTATCTTGAATGTTGTTCAAGAAGTTGGGAGTAAAAGATGGACATTCTGGGAAGAAGGATGCATGTGCCTAGTAGAAGCCATGAGAAGTAACCTCAGATGTCTCCTAAGGCAAGATCAGAAGGATGGCGAAGAGTGCTGAGAAATAGGGCAGGAGACGCAGGGTTTTTTTTTTTTTTTTAAAGCATGGTTGGGTATGGACTTCATTTTGTAGATCATAGAAACTGCTGAAGTTTTATAAAGATAATTTGAAGTGCATTTTGAAATATAGATTAATGTCAGAATGATATTGCTGTAATCAAGGCAAGAAATCAAGATGAAACTGATGAAGTTGGTGGCTAGTCAGAATTGAGAAGACGGGAGGAATTTCCAAGTTGCTTTGGGTAACTGATTGGCTAGAGAATGAAAGGAAGGTTTCTTGCTTGACAACCAGTTCTGTGGTAGTGTTATGTTGACAGAGCGTATGGAGGGAGAAAATATATAACAGGGAAAGAGAATTTGTAGCTTAAGCACCTTTAACCTGAGGTTAGTAGGATAGATGGATAAAAACACATTGTAGGAAATTAATAACAATGATTAGTAGCTTTATAAGGTGATCTTGTCAAGAGATACAGGGTATTTGAAGTTGTCAGGAATAGGAATGAGATAACACAGAGAATGAGTGAAATGAGACTAGAAATGGAGGAAGTAGAGAACACTGAAGTGCATGGAAACTTAAGGGCCTGTCAGATAAGGCCAATCTCTGAAAGAGAAACAGGGTGCCTTCAGTAAGTGAGTAGAGAACCACAGAATGTTGCATTATCCTAGCTAAGGGAGGAAAAACCTTAAAAAATGTGGGAGTGGTCAGTACTGCCAAAGGTATCTTTGGGAGCAAGGAAAATGAGGGCTTAAAAGTTGACCCTTGAGTTTGGTGATTAAGAGATGATTAGTGATCTTAACAAAAGCAATTTTATTTTGGATATTAACCCTATATCAGATATATCATTTGCAAATATCTTCTCCCATTCAATAGGTTGCCTTTTCAGTTTGTTCATGGCTTCCTTTGTTGTGCAAAAGCTTTTTATTTTGGTGTATTCCCAATAGTTTATTTTTGTTTTTGTTTCCCTTGCCTGAAGATACATATCCATAAAAATCTTGCTAAGGCCAATGTCCAAACGATTACTGCCTGTGTTTTCTTTGAGAAGTTCTATAGTTTCAGGTCTCATATTTAGATCATTAGTCCATTTGGGTTTATTTTTGTGTACATTGTAAGTAGTCCGGTTTCATTCTTTTGCAGGTAGCTGTCCAGTTTTCTGTGCACCCATGTATTGAAGAGACTTTTTTTCCTCCATTGTATATTTTTGTCTTATTTGTCATGGATTAATTGACCATATAAGGATGGGTTTGTTCCTGGGCTCTCTATTCTGTTCTCCTGATCTAGGTTTCTATTTTAGTACCAACACCATTCTGTTTTGATAACTACACCTTTGTAGTGTATCTTGAGATTTGGGATTGTGTGAACAAGAGTAAATTTTAATGGTGAATAAGTGACTGGGAATTGTGGAAATTGAACAGCAGATGCATATTATTCCTTAAAAATTTTGAGTCTAGGGGCGCCTGGGTGGCGCAGTCGGTTAAGCGTCCGACTTCAGCCAGGTCACGATCTCGCGGTCCGTGAGTTCGAGCCCCGCGTCGGGCTCTGGGCTGATGGCTCAGAGCCTGGAGCCTGTTTCCGATTCTGTGTCTCCCTCTCTCTCTGCCCCTCCCCCGTTCATGCTCTGTCTCTCTCTGTCCCAAAAATAAATAAACGTTGAAAAAAAATATTAAAAAAAAAAATTGTGAGTCTAAAAGACATAGGAAACTAAAAAAAAAAGTGATTTAAAAGAGTGGCATAAAGAGTGGGCAAGGCAAAAAATGTGTTCTAAATCTTATTTTTCATCTTTCCTTTTTCCAATGAAAGATTAATAAAAGAACCTAGCTTAGAAGAAAAACATTAAAGAAATAAATTGTATGTAATATCAACTTTCACAAGTGATTTTATAAAATAAATAAAAGAGATTTAATGTCAATAGAAGCAGAGGGGTATCTCTCAGAATAAAGGTGATCCTTGATATTAAATACTTTATGAAAAACTTTATTTCTTTTCTCTTATGATGTTGATCAGTAAAAACTTGATTGTTGAGCATAACTGTTGATGTAGATAAAAGGCAAAGGTCTATTCTTGAATAAGAAAAGGGCCATTTCTTTCCTGAAAGCAGCATGGGGTGAAATAATGATGTTTGAGGAGTGTATCATTTTTTTGAAAAAGGTAAGAGGCAGAAAGCTGAGAAAATAAATTCTAGATGATCTTGGTTTTCTCTACCAAATAAGAGGCAAATATATACCAAGGATAAGTAGGGAAATATTTAATACTGGTTTCAAATGAATAAGTGACGTTTTCGGACACATACTCTGGAAACAAAAAAAGAATGCCAATAAAAGGCATTCCCAGCTATGTACCAACCTAAATGGCCTTGTTAAAATTGGAAGTCATACCTTTGTAAAAGCCCCACACGTCATGATTTTGTGATTTTTCTCTAGGACTGCTCAGCATGTAGAAATGAGCAGTGTGGATGACTGTGCTTATCCAGGGTAAGTGTTGACAGGGCAGGGTAGAGGAATTGTCAGCCTTACAGGCTTGAGCTGCTGCTGACAGAAAGACTTCACTTACTGATCAAGGATTCTTGGCTGCATAAGGAAGAAGGTAAGACCAGAAGAAAACCCACACAGAGACCTGGAGAGCCAAGAAGGGTAACACTCGATGCTTCTGCAAGTTTAAATGTGCTCAGAAGAGAGGGAAAGAAGCCAGCACTTCTTTCACATGTGCTGGGACTGACAGACTCGGAGCTGTTGTAAGTGCTGATTAGTTGAGAGACGTGAAAGAGACAATAAAAATGACCTTGAGGAAAACACAATTATTTTACAAAACAAATGAGGATGATTTTCAGTTCATATAAGTGCAAAATGGTGTTTTTAGGGCAAAGGCAATGATACAGATACAGAGTAGAGAAATAGACAAAGATGGGTGGAAAAATAGATTTGGAAAATATCTCAACAAAGGTCTGTATATTTAAGGCCTTCGGGGTGGAGGAAACAATCTGGATTATTTTCTTGTAGGCAGTTTCAGAAATTTGAGGAGTTAGGGACCTTTTTGAAAAGCTTGTGGAATGTGTGAAGCAAGAAAGGGAAGTGAATTTCCTCACTGTAAGAAAGCAAAAAATCTATGAAGTTTTCTCCTATCATAATACAAACAATAAGCTATCAGGAGCAATGTGCAAGAAAATGTTTGCATAGATATATTTATTTCGGACAGAACATCAAGAGTCTGTATTACGTTCTTGGTATAATTTATATTGTGCCTTTCTGTTTTTCTTTTTTCTTAAGGGTTCTAAGAATAAGGTTTTTCCAGAAATGGATGGTTATATACAAAAGAAGAATTAGCTAGTTTGTTCCCTAATGTCAGATTTACAATCATGCGATACATTGAATGGGATAATAATAAATGACTCATGAATGGATCAAATGATGGATCTCCTACTTGACGTGCACATAGTCTTATCCTAGGCCACTGAGCCAGACTTTCAGATGGGCCCTTACCTTTTCATTGCTCTCTGTGGACCATAGCTCTCGTCAAGCAGTGTCCCTGGACAGCTGGCTCTGCCATGAACCATCTGGAGTTCTTACTCCCTAGTGATGCCCATTACAGAAAAGTTTCAAGTCCTCAACTTCACCTTTAGGGAATCTATATATCATTTAATGAGACATCCAGCAGCACATTTGCAAGATGATGTTGACCATAAAAAAAAAAGAGTGTTTGGGAAAATTCTTACAGTTTTATTTTAAGAGAAATTATAACCATATAAAAGCTATTGCTATCAGGAGATTGCTACCTTCCTAACATGCAAACAGCAAACACAAATTGAGCAATTACTATGTGCCAGGTACTGTGCTAAGTGCTTTACATGCGTTATTTCACCACCCCAGCAATTAATTATTTATAATTTATACGTTAGGAATCTAAGTTTTTATGGGTTAAGTAATTTCCTTAATAAGTGAAAAGCAGGCTGTAAAATCAGAACAATTTGTGTACAGGCGTTCATTTCACTTTTTGTTTATTGAGGACCTGCTGAGTTTAAGGTATCATTTTAGGTACAAGGAATAAGAAGGTATGTAAAACATATATTTCCAGTCAAGCAGTTCACACTTTAGCAGGCCAAGTAAATATGCCAACCACCTTCTATAATATACCATGGGAAGTTCTAAAATAGAACTCTGTAAACAGTTCTTTTGGGGGTACATAGGAGACCATTTTTTCCTAAGGAAGGAGAGAAAGATTTCACAGAAGAGGTGAATTTTGAACTTTAAAATATGCTTTAAAGTATGGCTGGATTCCACTACAGAAACTTTTTTGTGTACATGGGAATGAAATGATTCAGCTTGGTCATTTTGTTCTCTACAACTTGAGAAAATTTACCAGGTATCATTTTTAAAAAATCTAATGTGTTATGCTTTTCAGGAGGGGGGGTGGTGGTTGGTGAATAATAAAAAACAGAGGAAAGGAGGGAAAGAAAAGAGAGAAAGAAAAAAAAGTGGAGCCAGAAATCAGTAGAGGAGAGAGAAATTTAGTTGTAGGGATGCATAAAATAGAGATAAAAGCTAAAAAAGGATTAGAAATGAGTTTTGAAGTGATTGAGAAGAAACACAAGCCAAGAGAGGATCAGAGGACTATGGGTGAAATAAAAGACCGGGAGTCACAGAGAAGGAAACAAAGGAGAGATTTGGGTAAGAAGACAAAAACAATTGTAGAAGATATCATGGCACGGTTGGTTATTTTAGGCTCTTATAATAAAAATACAATAACATGATAATTTTCATGGTAAATTTTCTCAGAAAAAAATTGAAAATACTTGTTAAGAGTAGTTACAACCAAGAAGGCTGAGAGCATGCATTTGCCTTCCATGCCCATATCAACAAGATCTCCAAATACAGGAGATAAAGTCAGAGAGAGTCTTCAGCAGTAGCTTTCAAGTATCTTATTTTCTTGCTATGTGCCTGAATCATAATTTAAAAACAAAAACCAGTGATGTTGATTTTGGAGCCCATCCACCAAAAATAGTTTTCACTTTTCACGGAGAAGAAATGGCTTTGGTTTCGTATTTTAAAAAGGGAACTCCGTTCATATACGACTTTCATATATGATTTATCAACCTATGATTTTTTAATTAAATCCTGAGGTTCTAAGTCTTTTACAAATTGGCAGATCGATGTGCTTTCAGAAAGTAGAAGACATCTTTAAGGAAGCGGTGATCCAAGGTTTTGGTGCTTTGTGAAAACTCCATTTCTGTTTCTATAGAAATGTTTGCGTTTCAATTCTACTCCCACCCACTGTTTTTTTGTTGGTGGTGGTGCTGTTCTGATGTTTTTAAGGGTGTGTGTGTGTGTGTGTGTGTGTGTGTGTGTGTGCGCGCGCGTGCGCGTTCATGTGTTTATGGTTTATGTTGTTGTTGTCGTTATTGTTCTAATAGAAAGACTTTGGGGTGTGGTAGACTTTTCTGACTCTATCGCTATAAACTCTTGCAACACATAACAAACAACCGATCAGAGAAATGGCAAACATTGTCTGTATTCTCTGTGCACTTGGCAGGGATTTTTCATATTGTACGTTATTGGCTCTGCTGTGTGATAGCACAACAGAGCCTTTGTAATGCTCTCGGCAGAGCTATTTATATGCTGCGACTCTACTAAGTATCCTTCCCTCTGCTGGTGTTCTTCCACAGACTCAAACAGAGAGTGATTCGCCCGAATAAAAGAAGTATAGATTGACATTGCTTAGAGCACAGGATGCTGCAAAGGCAAAATAAGTCTTTATATAGCTCACATTAAGTATTATTATATTCAATTGAATGGCAAAATGAAAGTTAGCCCAAAATGAAGTAAAAAGAGGTTTCTTTGTGGCAGCTCAGGATAATTAGAATCTGGTTGGCATGCACCTGTGTTTGATGCTCCAAATATGTGTGTCAAAGGGCCCTGGAACCCAGGGTCATCTGGCTTTTAGTGATTTCCTTCAGCAACTGTTAGCATCAAAACTTAAAAAGATGAATGCCAAAAGGCTCCCTGTCACCTGTAGTCACTTTTTGAAATGGATTACTGAAAATTTAAATGACTTGGCTATACACACTACCCAATAAATAGAATAAATGTAGAATCCAACAGCAACAAAAAGGGAACAAATGTTATTTTATTTTTATTTTTTTTAACATCCAAAATAGTCACTAACAATCTGAAGCTGATGTTAAATCATCTAGGAAAATACAGTTGTAATTTTCTTTCATATCCTGTTTTGGTTGACACTGAATCACTTATATTTGAGGCGGTAGCTCCTTCTCAAAATTAACCTCAATCGTTTATGTTTTTCTGAACCTATTTAAAATTTGTCATTGTCATTATGCTGGTACTTTTCTAAGGACATTGGGCTGAGATGACATTCTTGCATTAGCTGGACATGGGATGTGTTCTCTGTTATCAAATTCAACCAACAAGGGCTTGCCTGCAATCTGACATTTGTATTCATATTAAAAGGTCTGATATTTGGATTCACTCATATTCAGTCATGACATGTTCAGCAGCATGACTTTAAAAATAGCATAAAACGCATAAAAATAATAAGGGAAAGAGATACTAGCAGAATGTGATGCACCAGTTAATGTCACACTAACCCGAGGATATAGGAAATGTCAATTCTCAGTGGTTAAGGCAGACCACAGATGTGTGTGCAGTCCCAGGAAAAAGTGATTATGTAAAAGACTGATGATCTTTTATTTGCTATTTGTTCATTTCCTGGTTAACTGTGTAAAAGATCAGGGAGACACAGAGTAACTTTCTGGTCCTTACTAGCACCATAAGGTGAGTTCTAGAAGGAAAAAAGAAAAAAAAATCAGCTTTCAGTTTTTAAAAATAAAGCCTTGTTATGTACTTGCTTAACGAGTAACATTATTTTGATGAAAAAAGAGCAGGTACTTTGTTCTCCTGACGGTATAGTTCTATATATTACTTGCTTGGGGAGTTTTACAAGGTCTTCAACAACCATATTTCAATTGTTATCTGACTTGTTTTCTCCATGTAGGGTATTAGCACAAAAACTTTACTTAGATTTATTATTTAAGAAATAGCTAAATAGATATTATATGAAATCTTGTTGAGTTAGCCAAAAAAACCGAAGACCTGAAATGGTTTGTATTCCAACTTTCAAATTTAATGAGTGTGATAAAATACATATTCTAACAAAATTATGTTGAGTCAGAGGAAGTTGACTGATTGGAAATACAGAGGATTTAGGTAGGTATAAGATGACTATTCTTAAAATCAGCTTTGAAAGAAAGAATGAAAGAAAGAAAGAAAGAAAGAAAAGAAAGAAAGAAAGAAAAAGAAAATTACGTTCCTAATTTGATTCCTCAAGAGGATTTAGAATTTTTCCCCTGAAAAATAACTATGCTAGATCTTTAAAAGTATGGTACGGCCTTTGAAAACACCATTATATCTGCCAAATAGAGTATATAGAGCTTAGCTATCCTTGAATGACTTCTCAGTAGAAATTCAGGCAGAGAAATGTCTAAAACAGTTTCTCCCAATAGTGTATCTTGTGAAATAGTAGGCCATTTAAATATTTGGAAGAAAAAATGGATTCTCTTGTCAAATAGATGTCGGAAGCTATGCGTGTTTTTAACCCTCTCTCAAATTTCAAAAGCATATTAATATATCAAGCCCTTTGAGAAGTGCTACAATTAATAAAACTGTTTACCCTTGCCTGACACAGCATTTTAAAATGTATTTGACCATGAAGTCATGTTATTACATAGTACCCAGGGAAACTAGCATTTCAGATGACACAGTTTAGGCATATCAGTTGACAGTGGAGAAAAGTAACTACATTTTGAGAATAAATTGAGCTCCAAGTATTAAGTAATGTAAAATATTATCTTCCTTAACAATCACTGTAAAGGTACTTGGCAGGTATCATCTTCATTTGAAAAATGAGAAAACTCAGGTTCAGGCAGATTGAGTTCCCTCCTCTGGTGACAGAAAGCATAGGAGAGCTGGGCCAGAAGTCAAACCCAGGTCTATGTGATTTTAAAGCTCAGGATTAGTTCTGTGTTCTGTTATGTCATAAAAATGTTTTGCTCCACAGTTAAGCCTATTCCCTAATTTTTGTTTCTCTCCATGGGTCAGAAAGAGCATAAACGACTCTTTCAAAAAGTCGAAAGTAATCAATGACCACATTTATTATGGAGTTGCTATCGAGATCACGCTACTTTTACTTTTCAAGACACACAAACAAGTACTTAAATGACAATAAGAAATTGGATTTGTTAAGAGGCCAGATGAATAGAGCAGAAGCTAAGGGATTTAAGTGCTTCCAACAAGGTGAGATAAATATGTTCCTTACTTCCTCTTCTCCTGGCATAGATTACAGGGGCCATTATTATAGCACCCCCTTTCACCTTTCCCATTGCTTAACTCTTCCTACATCTTTAGCGAGTTAGCAAAACACGACCCCCGCGCCCCCGCTTTTTTTTAAAAAAAAGTTTATTTATTTATTTTGAGAGTGAGACCAAGCAGGCAGAAGCAGCTGAGGGGCAGAGAGAGAGGGAGAGAAAGAGAATCCCAAGCAGACTCTGCGCCAACAGCACAGCACTGACAGAAGCAGATTCAGGGCTTGAACTCATGAACCCCTAGATCGTGACCAGAGCCGAAATCCAGAGTTGAAAACTTAACCGACTGAGACTCCACCCCCACTTTTTTTTCAATAACTCTCCACCCACTCCATGCATGTGCATGAAGAGCTAAGGGAGAGCATAAATAAATCATCTGTACAAGGTGACTGATCTGAGGTTACATGCTCTTCTCCTGTACTAGACCATTTCTTATTTTCTTTTCTCTGCTCAAACTTCTTACCCAGCTCCATATCATCATCCTCTGCCGACGACCTTGCTACCTATTTCACAGGTAACAGAAAAACAGAAGCAGAGAAAACACACAGAGAAAACAGAAGCAGGTGAGACTCAGAAAAGAACTTGCCTATACTTCCACATCTTTCAATCTCCTTACACATGTGTCTGTGTTCTGCCCTCTCTTGGTTATCATGGAATAACTATTTAATCCTTATTTTCATCCTTATTTCAACCTCTTTCCTTTACAGTAAAGTTCCTCAAAAATCTTAGGTACTTATTAGTAAGAACTCTCTGCCCAAGCTCTCTTGAACCCATTCTCATCAGGCTTTGTTCCTATCAATCCACTGAAATGCTGTTGTCACAGGCACTAGTGACCTCCATGTTGCAAACTGTAATGATTGCTTTACAACTTTGTAGCAACATTTCTGACATAACTGATCATCCTCTCCTTCTAGAAAAAGCTTCTTTCATTCAGGTTTCAAGACACCATTCTCTTAGTGGTCCTGCTTAGCGGCTGTTCCCTTTAGTCTCCTTGGCTGGTTCTGGAGAGCCATCAGCTTTCTGGACCTCTTTTCATTTTTGTCAACTTTTCCTGCCTGGATTAGCTCATCTAGACTCTTAGTTTTAAACACTATCTATTTGTTGATGACTCTCATATGAATATATCCTTTCCAGACCTCTTTCCCATAAGTCTCCATGTTGGTATCTAACAGTCAAATCAATAATATATAGGATTCCCGAATCAAAATGTTGTATACCTGAAACTAATACAGCATTATGTTAATTACACTTCAATAAAAATTATTAAAAAATAAATAAAAAGTTACAATGAGAAAGGTGGTGTAAAAAACACTAAAATGATACAGATAAGTCTTATCTCTTCAAAAGAAATTTAAAACACATTAAAAAATTCAAAGTGTCAAAACAGAAATTCTGAATGTCTCCTTTATACTCCCTCCAGTCTTTCCTATCTCAGTAAATAGCAACTCCATCTTTGCATATATTGTTGCTGATTCAGAACACACACTTCATCATGTAGAACAGCAATTCAATGACTCAAGGCATTGTGTACCTTCTGATACTACTGTATTTAATCGACCATCTTTCAATTGTGTAACTTCATCTATTTCTGGGTAATGTATATGGTGAGAATGTGAAACTCATACGCATCAGTTCTTTACCTACTTGCTTAATTATGAAGCACATTCCTTAATGATGATGAATGAGACATCCGGTAAGTAACCAGATGATTTTTCTGACACACACATGGTAGATAGATAAGGAAAATCCAAATCCAAGAAAAGTGTTGTTTTGTTGGTTTTTTTTTTTCCTAGTGAGCCAAATCTCTGCTCTCTCCATGATGGAAATAGTTTAACAAACCATCAAGTGAATGATAGATTTTAACATTATATGGCAAAATTTGAGGGTTTCAAATTCAACTCTCATGTTGGAATCTTGACACTTAGTGGTAGTAGTAGCCAGATCAATCTGGGTACAGAAGAGTCCTTTTAATTGGGCTCATATATAGCCTCTGTATTTGTCATACCGGTGCCTTGTTTGTGACCACTAGTTATTGTGTATTTATGTGAAAGTGCTGGCTTAAGGGAATTACTGTGAAAAAGAGGGTAATGGCATTCATGAGAGGAGTATCTTGTCTGCCTGATTATTGAGAACCTCTTCCATTGTGGAGGTGAGCATTCAAGAACACAAACATTGAGACCATATTGAGACTATTTCAAGATACCCACCCAGATACCTTTGCCTAAACCAGTTAGTTATTGGTCCTCAAATATTTTGAATTTCTGACTATTTAACCAAATTTTAGCCACTATCTATGTACTACATAAAGCTTCACATCAGACTCTTTCTCTTTCCAGGTAAAGAGGGTAATGAGATGTGTCATACAAATTTCTACCTCTTGGATTTTCTTCCCAATCCTTCAGAGGTTGTTCTTAGGCCCTATTCAGGTTGGGATCAGCGTATGGTACACTGTAAGACAAATTCAGTTTTTTCCTTTTCAGTTAACAAACATAGGGAACTCCCCTTGAGTCTGTAAGTATGAATTGAAAGATCAGTAGCAACATGGCAGGGATTGTCATGTTGAGAACGGAAGTCAAAATCTTCTGCAACTTACTTGTACATTCAGGCTCTCCTAGTCCTTATAATAAGTAAACTTTCACCTGGAAATCAATGGATATTGATTACATTGGAGTTCATAGCTTTTAATAACACTAAGCATGTCAGAACACATTGTTATCTGTTATTTAAAAATTACAGGTAGAAAAAGTCAAGAGCTATTTCTTTTCAGAAGAAGACATGATTTTACTGTGAACCCCACCAGACATTGAGATGATTATCTTTTGTATATAACAAGTCTTAGCAGCCCAGCCCACCTGAGGTTTGAAGAGTACCAGTGGACCCACTGGTTCATAAGGACCTATTGACAGAACCACTTGTATTGAACCTGAAACATTTGAAGATCCTGTTCTTGTTCTGAGTTTCACACAAAGGTGGCTTTGTTTAGGGCATCCAGTAATTGGGATAGAAAAGCACATCTAAATGTGGCATATGTAAGCAGCTCTGATATAACATTTTGAAAACACAAATTTCAATGGATATATTGGGAGACAATTTGAGAATAGTGTCTTATAATTACGATTGTGAGAAAAAGTGGGTGAACTCTATTTTTCTCTTAAGTCTAGTGATTTGATTGTATAATTTTGCGTAGTAGGGCAATTTTCAGGAATACACATGTCACGTTAAAACAGAATTGACTGTACAACGTAACGTGGGAGAGCAATTCCCACAAACAGGAAGATTAGTCAGATATTTGGAGCCCAACAAATGGCAATTTTCCACAGAAAATAGAACAATAAGGACTGAGAATTGAAGCAAGAAAGAGATTTCAGTATCAATGTATTGAGTATTTACTATATCCTAGACTCTATCTATGTTAGATATTTAAAAAAAATTCATTATTTCACAGAAGGAGCCTGCTAGTAATGTCAGAATGGTAGAACAGGCATCATATGACCTAGAAAGGATGAAGAATGGTTCCAGAGGAGAGAGTTTTAATTATAGACTATTAAAGGATACTAGCGTCATCTAGGTCTCATAAGAGAGTGGGATCCTGACAATAGTATGGCATTTGCAAGGACAAATTAATAGACAAAGAAATGTGTAAATATAAGATCTGCAGGCGCTCTCCCTTCAAGTCGTTAAAAATTTATTGTTAGAGTTAAGACATTCGTAAAACACTACTAGTGGGTGATATGTTATTAATGTCAAATGTGTGTCATGGGTTCTTCAGAATTGGAACCATGAGAGAAAGCTTTTTGGAGAAGATGTTGATTTTATTGTGTCTTAAAAGAAAAACAGTTTGAGTGTAGATAGAGAAGGGGAAGAGGTCTTTCTCAGAGGAAGGAAGGATAAGGACAAAAGGAGAGGGGTAAATGCATATTAGAACATGATTTCAAGACGATGAAAATCCAGAGAAAACAGAAAGAAAGCAGAGACAAACCAGAGACACTCAGTGGGAAAAATAATGGTGTGCTTAGAAACATGTTTTCAGTGAAATAGTGAGAATGAATATCAATTCAGCTAAGTTGGCTGAGGGTGGTGAAAAACAGAAGCAGTGGAGTTCGACCATTTGTTTCATAAACTTTGATGGAAAAGCTACTGCAGTAGATCAAGGATTCGGAATGTTCAAGCAGTTACTCAAGAGAAGTATGTGCATGCTTCAAGACAAACTTAAAAAAATCTATAAAAATCTTAAATTAGTTTATATTTTTGACCTAAAGATAAACTATACTTATGGGTCAAGAGTATTTTTTGCACTAGATTGTCTCTGAACTATTTTGCATTTGCTTTTCTCGTTTTTATTCATCAGTAAACTTTTATTTTCTTCCATCATAATTGCATGTATAGACTAAAAAGTGTATTCTTATCCCAAATGTGTAACATTTCAATTCTGAAATAAAATTATAAATTCTTAAAGTTTTCTAATTGAAATGTATTAATGAATATTCCTTCTGCCCAAACTCTATAAATAGAGTGCTATTTATAGTGGTAAAAAACTAGGAAAACAAATAGGGAATGGGTAAATAAGTCATGGTAAAATAAGTTAACTTACGCAATGGAATGTTAACCAGCAATTTAAACATTTTTAAAAATCTGTATGATGGTATGAGTATGCTTAAAGTACAGAGTACAGTATAGGGAGGGAAAATCAGAAATTAAACATTTTAAAAATGTTTATTTTGAGAGAGAGAGAGAGAGAGCATGCATGTGTGCAAGTGCACAAGCAGGAGAGGGGTAGATAGAGAGGGAGAGAGAGAATCCCAAACAGGCTCCATGCTGTCAGCACTGAGCCTGATCAGGGGCTTGATCTCACAGTTTGTTAGATCTCACAAACTTTGAGGTCATGACCTTAGCCAAATTCAAGAATTAGACGCTTAACCAAATGATGACCAGGTACCCCAGTAATTAAACATTTTAATATGAGTTCAGTGGCATGACTATTATGTATATTAGAGAATGTTATCAAAATTAACGAGTTTCTGTTTTTGTTTTTGCTAATTGTGGCTATAAAGATGATTTGAACTTTCCTGTTTGCACCTGCCTACATTTACAAATTCTCTGTAATGAGCATAAATTATTCCTATAATTGAAGAAAATGTAAAAATATATATTTTAAAATGATGAACGCACTATAACATCAAAATTACAAAATTAGAAGGGAGCAAGTTAACTCAAACTCTAAGAAAGCTTACACACAGATGTGACATTGTGAAATTTTCCACTGTAATCTCAACATGTGGAGAGTGACTACAATTAGAAATAAACCAGTGCTTAAGTTTCACTGTGAAACCTTGGAAGGTGCTGATGACACAGGCAAAGGAGAAATCAAATTCTTTTTTGTGAAGGACATTAGAAGTTTTTTTTTTTTTTTAAAGAGGATTTATGTTTGCTACTGAAGCAACTTTGCCACCAGATGCTTCAGTTTAGTTTTTATAAGGACTGTAGTTGTTCACCTCTGAAATATTAACTACTGTTTGGCTAGTATGCAAATGCTAAATCAAACACCTGTTTTCAAGACATGCACAGTTGATAGTCTGCAGGCTCTACTCCATCTGATGCTACATGTTGCATTTTTTGAGGAGGTATTACCTCAAAGAGGAATCTCCACTTGTAAGTGATGGGTTAACATGGGGGTTTCTCTTTCTATTCTTATTTTTTTAGTTTTAGAATGCAACCTCTTATTTTTGACTTTTTGCAGCCTTTATATTCAATATTTTTTCTTTTCAAATTTCTACTTAAATTCTAGTTAGTTAACATACAGTGCAATATTGGTTTCAGGAATAGAATTCAGTGATTCATCACTTATATACAACACCCAGTGCTCATCACATTATGTTCAATGTTTATTTCTTGCTTATTGTCCTGTTTTTACCATGTGCTATTTTCAGTTAGAATACAACATGACCACAGGAACCAACAAGCAAGTTTTCTGGGGACTTTATCCTGAGAAATATCTACCTGTTGGGTGGAAAACTTTGCTTCTGTTTGCAGGGCTGTATCCCAGACAAGTTTAGCTAAGATTTCAGCTTTGCTTTCAGGGATAGGTAGATAGATAGATAGATAGATAGATAGATAATATATTGATTGACAGACAGGAAGATAGATCTTGTGTGTGTATGTGTATAAATACACATACATTTACACACATATAAATATACACTTCAAATCATAGCTATAATGTTTATTTTTCATCTTGAATTAAATAAGTCGCATTAATTTCAAGAGCTTGAATGAATGTGGTTTATGTTTCGGTGTGAAGCAACAAGTGACTTCTCCATTCATCAAAAGTTTGTTGAAAGCGTGGTTAACCAGTAGAACACAAGAACCTGTGGAGCAGACAAAGATTAATTATACCTGTACTCATGCAGCAATGTTTGTGTTCCAAACAAATTATATTTGCTTGTGTTTAAACGATGCATAAATCTGATGCGTGCAGATGAACGTGTGTTCAGGATGGGTGAGCACACTTGTTTGAATGTCATATTTATCCCTGTATTTTGTCAGAAAATTAACTTCTTTGGAGTTTGTGCTTGAGCTGAGCATATGGTTGTTGATCTCTGGAGATGACAGCCTATCTGAGCAATAGCTCCTTATGGCTCCAGCTCTCCTCGGCTGGCAGATGCTTTGGGCTTTTCTACAATTAAGTGGAGATCATCACTGTTTTCTTTGAGCACTGCTGTGCCTTGTACTCTGAAGTGTTTTGTTAATCACTGTCTGCCTTCGACAGAAGCTGCCAAAGCTCTCATTAAGTTTGAATTTTGAGATGTCATGCTCGAATGATGGAATTTCATCCTTTTTCTGCATGAATGGAATTGGCTATGGAAAGGTGCCAGAAAAAAAATCATGTCACTAAAGTATACTTGCTTTATATTTTTGGGATGAAACAAAAGGCAGTTGGGGGAGGAGGAGCTCCCAATAATTTGTCAATTCTGCAGCCTATAGTTTCCTAGGTGATATGATTGTTAAGTGCTCACCCTTATTAATAGGAACAGTTCCCTTACAGCATATATCAACAGTCAGTCATTTCCTCTTTCACAAAGTGAACTTTAAATCTCTTCTCTTACTTGCCCCAAGACCTTTCGTGGCATTTGATATCGACTCTCAGTATGTTGAAATGAAAATAGTATGCAAGTTGCCCAGAACTAAAGCGATTTCTTTAATAACCTGTCTGTCTAATTGGGGGCAGAAGAAGATATTTGGTAGTACAGGGGAAAAAAGCCATTTTTGCCCTTCAAAATAATTGCTTGCAATTGTATAGACTGGAAACTCAATGCATCTGTTGACTATTTAATGATTTGCTGCAGGAAACTAAGTGTTATGGGAAATATGGTTTGAAAAGACATTATCCTTTTCTCTTGGTGAATCTAATTGTTTCATGTGAATGACTAAAAGTAGAAAATAAGCCTTGAAGAAAAAAATACTTAGAGTAATTAGCTCTAATGCCTAATCACTGGAGTCATAAGCATTTGGAAATTTATTAACTGATCTATAAAGTCCTACACTTGCAAAGCCTGACATCTACTTGTCCGCAAACTTCAAAAGCAACACTGTTTTTGTGTCTGCTTTGTCTGTAGCTCAAATCTTTTTACTCAGTAACATATGCGATGATGGTTATTTCATTGAAATGTTTTAATGGTCACTAACAAAATGAAATTCAAACGTGTCACTTACCAGTAGGAAGAACTGGCTACTTTGACTACAATAACTTTAGCATCTTTGCTTCTTTATAAATACAACCTGCATTTTCCATACAGCCAGGGATAGACTTCAGAACACACAGGGTAAGAACAGTGTCCACCACTTTTAGACAATTTTAATGACTATGCATGTTGAAAGTGGCTGAGTAAAATGATGGTTGAGAGTTCTGAAGCATAATGTTAGTTAATGCTTTTTTATAGCTCTCTAATGACAAGGAGATTACTAATTTCTATGTTCTAGGAATAATTGAAGGACACAATCTAGGTACCTTGCTCTATAGTAGTAGGTGAGTACCATATGAGCTGAGATAGGAACTGGAAGGAAACAGACAAGTTTATATTGATAAAAACTCCAATCTTAATCTTCTGTCCCCTGTTTAGACAAAGAAGATCACTCATTTGACATAATTTGATTTGTGCAATGAGATCCTGTTGTCCAGCACCCCTCTCCCACCTGGGTTTTAAGAACTGCCTTTAGAAGGAAAAAGGATATTCTGTTGAAATAAACACAGGACTGTAAGATTGGGCCACTGTTCATAGGTGTGAGCCCTATGGGCCATAGGAAAGCCACAAAACTTGTCAAACCTCATTAACTATTTGGCCTATATGCCTCAAAGTGGCATTCTAAGTATAACAGAAGTTGAATGTAGAAGATCACTGAAAACAACACACTGTATAAACGTAAGGCAACATAGCTCCAACATTTAACTTCAAAACCTAGTACTTTCTTCACAGACTCCCTTTCTCTAGACTCAAGGTTTAAGAAGGATCTAATGTCCAAAATCAGCCAAAAAGGTACTCTTCTAGTGGCATTTTCTATAGTGGTATAATAGAGAACTTAGTAAAGCTAGGTCTCAGGAAATATATTACTTATACATTTTTAGGTATGCTTTTGAAGCCTATATTCTTGACTTATGATAGTTATTTAAATACATTTCAATAATATTTATTCTTCTCTGGTACTATCCTAAGTAAGTCATTTCCTATGTGTTAAATAAAGTCAATTATTAACATTTATTTTTGTTAAGGAGCTCCTGGGTGGCTCAGTCAGTTAAGCTTTCGACTCTGGATTTCAGGACAGGTCATTATCTCATGGTTTGTGAGTTCAAGCCCCATGTTTGACAGTGCAGAGCATGCTTGCTGTTTTCTCTCTCCTTCCCTCTCTCTGCCCTTCCTCTGCTCACACACACATGCTGTCTCTCCCTCAAAGTAAATATTTAAAGTGGAAAATTCTTTTACTTTTATTCAAAAATTACTTTATCTACTTTCATAAAGGTGCATAAGACAGCAAGGTAAGCTTTTTTGTAGTGTTAAGTGTAATTTTAAAAAATAAAAGTAGTAACTTCTCACTGTAGAAGTTACAGAAAGTAAGTAAACAGAAAAATTCAGAGGGAAAAAAAACCAACACAATACCATTACATAGAGATAACCCCTCAAAGATTCAGGTATAGGTCCCTTATCTTATGTTTTTGTTTTAGGTCATTGTAGCCATCCCAAATGTTACACAACATTGACTCCTGTGCTCTCTATTCAATGTCTTATGATTCCATGTGAATTCCTCGAGACTCTAAAATATCTTTTTATATACGTAATTTCCACATACATGCTTTTATTATATGTATGGCATAGATAGTATAAATATTTGTTATATATTTTTTAACATTCTGCAAATCTGAGAAGTTAGTCTTTTTCCAATGTTTTGCAGATCTGTATAAAATGTACTAAATATTTTTGTGTATAAAATTTTGTCTGAATTTGGCATCTTTGTCTTATTTTAGATTTTGAGAAATAATAAATTCCTTACTTATATAGCCAAATTCCTTATTTCAGATTTTGATTTAAAGCAAGAAGGACATCCATTTTTCCATCAATAGTAGAATTCTGTCTCAATGAACTTCTGATTAGAGAGTGAAAATATTGTAAAGTTTTTACCTTTCTTATCACACACGCATTGCAAAATGGAAAAAGAAATATTTTGCATAACAATATCTAATGCCTTTCTGGAAGAAGCTCTAGATAACCATGTTGAAATACATTATCTGTTAGCAATACCCTCAGTGTTTTGAATGATAGCAGAGAAGGCAGAAAATCTTCCCCACCAAAGCCACATTCTCTTTCAGATATTCTCTGATACTAGCATCCTTATCTTTTCAGTGCTTTTCCTCTTTTCTCCTCTTTAAAGAATTAAGCCATGTTAAGCATTTGCAGAGTATGTAGCATATAACAAATGCTCAATAAAGCAGGATTTTTTTTTCTGTTACTAAAAATTGGCAGAGCGATGATATAACTCTAGTAAAACCATGAAGGGTCTATAATGAATTTCCAATACGTATTAAGATTTCACTAGTTGGAGGAGAGGAAAAAAAATTCTAAAATTGAGGAAACTCTTCCCCAGAGAGAACGAATCTGTTGTTAAAGACATCACTTTCTGGAGACATGCATCCATTTTTTTCCTGCCACAATTCTGGAGAATTTTTCTGGAGCATACACCACTCAAATAGATATCAGAGGTTATGGTAACATTTTAATTATTGGGGAAAAAAGCAACAAAAATAAAAGATTTTAAGATAGATTGCTGTCTTTGTACATATGTTTTTGTCTTTTTTTTTTACAGAACATTTTTTTATCTATAATTAAATGTCACCAGTATGAACTAAGTGCCAAAAAAACTTTGAAGTATTAAAAATAACTTTTGAAAAATACTTGGATTCATTTAAAATATAAAACAAATTTAAATCATACTCATATTTTAATGTCACATGTATTTTTGAGTATTTCAAAATAGTCCATTTTGAAAACAAAATGTGTTGCTTATTTGAGGAAAGATCTTTTGCCAGCCAGCATATCACAGGTATGATGGGATGGCCTGTGGTCTGTTGGAAATAGTTCTGTCTCCTTGTCTCTAAAAAGAGACCGTTGGATAACCGGTGTAAGAAAACTTAATTCTCTGTTGTAAAATCAGTAGTAGTTATACCTAATTTACAATAATTCATTAACTGTTAATCATTAGATAGAAAGATATGTAATCATCAATAGGCATTTTTCAAGCCTAATTATTAGCAAATTATTACTGGTATCATTATACACAGTATACATAGTAATTTTTTTAATGTTTATTTATTTTTGAGAGAGAGCGCACGCGCGAGAGAGTGAGCATGAGCAGGGGAGAGAGAGAGGGAGACACAGAATCCAAAGCAGGCTCCAGGTTCTGAGCTGTCAGCACAGAGCCCGATGCGGGGCTTGAACTCACAAACTGCAAGATCATGACCTGAGCCAAAGTCAGATGCTTAACTGACTGAGCCACCCATGCGCCCCCACAGTATACATATTAAACCCTAATCTTCAATAGAAATGGCAATGAAAGTAGATTGAGTTGTAATACCAATATTCTCAATAAAATGAAGTCCTACTGATTAAAAGTTAACAGAATAAAGTATTTTGGATATTCTAACAGGTGTATTTAAAAAATATTCTTTCCCTAACAACAATGGATTTTACTTATGCATATTGTCAAAAACTAGTCTCTTTTGGTAATACTTCCCAGAATAATACTTCTTTATAACCAGGAAATTGGGTGTGCTCTCTAAAGATCTCCTCATAATCATCTCCCTTCAAAATGAGCCTGAATTTTTTAGTGTTGAGGAATGTAAAACACAGCCTATCATTTATATATTCTTGGACTGATGGGTAAGGCTTATTTTTATTTTTGTTTTACTTCTCTCTCTTTCTCTCTTGTTCTCTAAGATGTTTTATTTTTTAGAAGACAGTGCTACATTTGGTACAATTGCTGAACCTGCATTAATATATCATGGTCACCCTAAATCCCTAATTTCCATTACGTTTCTTTCTTGGTGGACTTGCGCAAATGTCTAATGACATGTATTCAACAATGTAGTATCAAATATTGTATTTTCACTATGCTATCTCTTCTTAAATACATGTAAGTATATTGTAACGAATATAGATTAAGACATTTTTTCGGTTTTTAAAATATGTCTTCTCTGAGTGGTGATTCTATTCTTCTCTACATATTGCCTTAGCTGGGCTCCTAGAATCATTTCTCTATCCTCCTTTCCCTTTTTCCCCTTGCACACCCCATGATAGGATGAGGGCACAAGTGCTATTGCAAGCAATATTTCTTTACCAGGAATCAACTTCCAAGCAACAATTTTTATTTTCTGGCTTATATCATTTAATGGTTTTCTCTCTAATTGTTATTTGAATTATTTCCAAGGAGAAAACCTTTATACAACATATTCTACCCTCAAGGAGTTGACATCTGAAATAGAAAAAGAAAAAAAAACCTTCTACAGAAATATAATGGCAACCTCAAAATTTAATGTGCTTTTATCTTTTGTATTCTAGAATACATAACCTTCTCCCTAGTCATCAAATGTCTAAATAAGCATGTACTATAAGGAAATGTAATGAGAAAAATTTAGTAGGTATTTATCTTCTGACACTTAAAAATAGGATTACAGATCCAGTCACTAGCTTTGCAATCAAGGCAGTTGTCTTGAGTGATAATTTTCTAAATTATCTCATATTTTATGTAGTATGATCCTGGAGGATCTTTGTCATGGAGTTCTTATAGTACATAAAGAAAATATCCCATTTGCCAGTTAGTGCTTCCTAGGAATTTGGAGTAGCAAAAAAAGAGGATTTGATGTAGTAGAAATCTTTTCTTTTCTACTTGAATGCGGTGTTATTAGAAGCTGTGAACAAAAGAAACAACAACAACAAAAAAAGAATCAGCCAGAGTGTCTCTTGTCTCAGATTTAGAGAAAGGGAAGGCAGGGACTCAGTTACATCAAGATAGCAGTTCCTGGTGGCCACATAGCAAGACTTGAGCTTAGCTAGCAGAACAGAGATAAGACCAAGAACTAGATGACAGTCAGTCTAGAGAGTTTTCCAGAGGAGCTGTGGTGAATTGAATGATTCCTTCTAACATAGCACTAGCTTTTCTCATAGAAGTATATATTTGCACTCTCTAATGCAGATGATATACCTCCTCGCCAATGATTTTGCCTTGACCATACAATTTTTTGGCCAGTGGGCTCTGGCAAGAACTGGCAGTGTGCTATTTCTGAGCCAGTGTCTTAAGAAGTATTGCGTGTTTCTGTTGGCCTCTCTTGCTCTTCGGCTCGCTCTCACTTTTTAAGTTTGTTTGTTTGTTTGTTTGTTTGTTTAGAGAGAATGAGCAGGGGAGGAAAAGAGACAGTGCGAGACAGAATCCCAAGTAGGCTCTGCCCTGTCAGCATGGAGCCCAGTGCGGGGCTGGTACTTATGAACCCATGAGATCATGACCTGAGCCAAAATCAAGAGTTGGACGCTCAACAAACTGAGCCACCCAGGTGCCCCAACTCTTCTGCTATCTATCATGGAATGAGCCTACTGTAGATAGGGTCTAATTCTCAGAAAATAAACCAATGAAAAAACACACAAAAAATTCTGAACCAGATCTGTAACCTAAAGGATAGCCTCTCAGCCCAAACCATGAACCTATGAGCAAGAAAAATAAATGTTTGTTTTTCGGGGTACTGAAGTGTGGGAGAGTTTTATATGCAACATTATCACAGGAGAAACCTGACTTATACAGAGGGTCACCAGAAGGACTTTGACGCCAGATGGCTACAGATAGCCTGTTGAAGACTAAATGAAATGATTCTTGTACCACCAGCAGAAGCCTAAATGAAGCCTAACCAGTACATGAATGCTGCCCTTTCTAAGGAGACTGAAGTAAGATTAGATTATGCCATCCAAGTCCTCCCCATCCAAGGCAGCTGGGCAAGCAGTACCTATATAACCTTAGGGACTGGAGGTGACAGGGGACTTTTCACCTGATTGCTTGACCCTTCCCTGTTTCCATAAGGTTATAGACTCTTCTACTACACTTGGACTTCACCTTGACTTCACCTTACAAAGAAAAACATGGAATGGAGAGTTTGAGAAACTGAGAATTGTTATTCAAGGCAATAAATACTTCTTAAAAAGGCTATATCATTACTTAGTTTAGACTTTAAAAATCGGCCTTTTTTTAAAATACCAGCTTTTACTTTTACTTTTATTTTTTAAACAATTTTTTAAATTTGAGTAGAGTTAACACACACAGTTATGTTAGTTTCCTGTGTACAGCATAGTGATTTCACAAGGTTATACATTGTGCTTTGCTCACCATAGGTGTAGCTATATATGTCACCATGCAATGCTATTACAATATCATTGGCCATATTCCTTATGTGGTGCTTTTCATTCCTGTGACTTATTCATTCCATAACTGGAAGCCTGTATCTCTCACTCCCCTTCATCCATTCTTCTATCTCCCAACCATGTGGCAACCATCAATTTATTCTTTGTATTTATGCAGCCTTTCAATTTTCTTGGTTGCTTGTTTGTTTTTCCTGATAACCACAAATTTGTAGGTAGGAGGGAAACTAGTGTGGTTATAGGCTTAGAAAAGAATTTTTTCTCTATTTAATTGAGTTGTAAATTGAATGAAGACTAATTAAGGTGGTCTGTAAAGGTTTCAAGGGGAAGTGTGGTATGAGTAGGATTATGGAAAAAATGGGGAAAGATAAAGTTCAGCAAAAGATGATTGGGTTAAGTCTCAATTTTATTCCCTTTTTATCTGTATCTCGTGCTTACATATGCTCTGTGGTTGTTGTGAAGAAGGAAAATCACTCAAAGCCCAGTTTAGTTTGAATTCAAGGGAAAATAATATCATAACTTAAATTCCTTTGTTGGTACCTAAGAATTTTTAAAATTTTGGCCTTATCACATAAGAGTGAAGAGCTCGCGGCACCTGGGTGGCTCAGTCTGTTAAGCGACCAACCAGCTCTTGATCTCGACTCAGGTCATGATCTCAGGGTTCCTGGGATCAAGCACCGCATCAGGCTCCATGCTGACAATACCGAGCCTTCTTGGGTTTCTCTCCCTCCCTCCCTCTTTGCCCCTTGCTCACACATGCTCTCTCCCTCTCTCAAATAAATAAAACTTAAATAAAAAAGAGTGAACAGCTAAGTAAAAACATGCAAATGAGTGCAATTTGTCTTTAACTTAAGGTTCCTGTACATTTAAATATCACTTTTCTAGATAAACTATTTCCATGAAGGTTAAAAGGCAAAGAAAAAAACAACCATTGTAACGTTATTAATTTTCTGAGAAATCACTAGCAATGGAACCTTTTGTACTTAGAGTGTACTGTTCTTGCTACGTAAATCTCTAGTAATTCAACTGTCACCATTCCAATTATTTCTGTTTACTTTAACTGAATCACAGAAGACATTGATATGCTCATGAAATTTGTAAAATATGCACACAGATAAAAAGCATTTGCTTTTTAAAAATGTATCTTTTGGCATTTTTTAAAAATCAACAATACCTTTTTATGGATTGAGTAGGGTTGTGGATAAATTTTATAATTTTGTTACCTACAATATTATTGACCCCTTAGTCTGTTATGTGTAATATTCAAATACCGAACGATCTTAAGTTATTACAAATATCTACAATGGGCAATGGAGATTTCCTGTTCCTATAGATTATAAAACAAAAGCATAAGGGGCTGATTTCATTTATTTCAAGACTATTGATTTCCAGTCCTTCTCTGCTAACTTTAAAAAAGTCACAATAGAGATTCATTTATTTTTATTAAAAATGATAAATCTTAAAGTATATTCTCTCTTTAGGGCTTTTAGATTTTACCTCTTTACATGCTTTTCATAGTTCAGTGAAATATTTCTATGGAAATAATAGTGACAATAGCAGTTGGAACCAGATTAGAAATACAAGTGGTTCCTCCACAGGAAGATGCCTCAGAGGTTTGAAGATTGTAGATTCTGTGCATAGATTTTTAGTAAAACATTTTCACTACCTCTGTGTTTGAAAAACATAATAGATAAATATCCCTGACATTACATATATTCATTGATTTTTCAGCACTACTGCATGGGATGCTGCAGTGATTTACAAAACTATCCCTGCAGATAGAACCTGAAAGGTAAAGTTCCTTATTCTTAGTTTCTCAATAAACATTTTAAACCATGAGTCTCAAAAATATCATCGTACTTTCTAGCCCTGATCACAAAACTAAAATTTCTTATGAAGACACCATTGCATTACTTAAAATTATATTGTACAAGTAATAATTTAATAACTTATTGGAAGAGATACATAGCCTTTCTGCCCTCTGGTTTTTGTAAAAAAAAATTATTTAGATTTGTCCTTGAAATTGACACATAGGAAACACATCTTTAAAAATACAAAATCACCACTCCTTGCAGAAGACCAAGACTGTAAACTTCACGTAGCTTTCTCTGAATTTAGTCTTCCCTGCAAGTGCATGTGCACTGTAATTCTCTGGGACAAGTTCCAGATTTATATTTGTGTGGTATTGTAAAACTCTCAATTCCTTGTCAAGGAGTTGCCCTCCAGACTCTGGTTTTGGTGGATTTATTCAGTTTTGTCCAACAGAGACACTATGGTAGTTCATCTCTTGGGCCTTGGTTTCCCCACAAAGAAAGGCAGTGCTCCTTTTTTGCAAAAAGCCCAGGTAAATGCTCCTCCAAGGCACCACTGCTACAGGTGCTAAACGTGAGCAATGCTCATGTTTTCACATTGATTTTTTTCAGGTGCATTACACGATTGTGTTAAAAATGTTTGCCATAGAGTGGCTTCTTTAATTTGATACCAAGTCAAAGTAAATAATGGAGACTTTTCAAAAATCATTTTAGATTTTGCCACGTTTTTACAAAGTGGAATAAAATTCCTTTTTGTTAACCAAGAAAGGTTTACACAGGATAGCTATGGTAAAAAACTTTGTCACTTATGACTACTACTAGTTAAACATTCAAAACAAGTTCATGTGGTCTTATGACTTCAGTAAAGTCATAAGACTTTATTGTCCTAAGTATGACTTAGGTAAAGTGAAAATTACCATGTGAAAGCTGAAATGTTAAAACAACAACAACAAAACTAAACTGTGTAACTTTTAAATAGATCAACATAACTACTAAAATTAAACTTTTAATAAATGACAAATTTAACATGTGTTTTATAACGAGGCTCTAGATTTTAACATAATTCTAGTGTGGTGGGTTTTTTGTTTTTTGTGGGTTTTTTTTTTTTTTTTTTTTTTTTGCATTCTTGTAAGTCACACTCACTTTCAGTAATATATTACTTTAGGTCCATTTCCATGATATCATGGCTTATTCTTTGGAGTTGCACAAAAGGAAAAGCCTTTCAATTCCTTTAGAAATAATATGTAAAGGGAGATCCAGCACGCACACATACACACACACACACAGATAGTAAAAAAGAAATTCTGAAATTCTGTCAAATGTCATAGATTTGTTCATGGAAGTAGACATGGGAGCGATTGAAAGTGCCTTTACATCTACCTGCCATTTACTCTTCTTTGGTTTATTTGTTCCATCATTACTTCACATATTTCCTTTCATGTAACTTCGGACATCTTATATGTTATTTCTACACTTTTTCTTTCACATATCTTAAAAGCATTTCAAATGCTGTGTGATCAATGTCAACGTCTCTGAAACTTTCTTCTCTTATGCATTCTGATGGAGGCATTCTCATTACACGCGTCAAAATGAATTTAAGAATTTTAACTGCCTTCAGATTTTGTGTTTGTCTCTGTATGGGTGTGTATGTGCGTGTATGTGTACATACATGTATAAATACCCAGACAGACCTTCCCATGAAATATAGTATTGTGAGTGTGAGATATGTTTAGAAATCTCATACATAGATTATCGGTCAGATTGTGGAGATATTCGATGCAGAAAAGATGTTAGCTCAGCATAATGAATATGTCTGCCAGCCATTTTTATAATGACTTGCTGCAGTTTTTATTGTCTGACAAACCGTATGCTGTGCTGTACCGTGAGCTTTCTTGTTCGACATAATAAAAAATGATGCAACGTATCCCTAGAAGTCTAGCTGGATGAAAAGAAGGCAGCAGAGTGCTGCTTCTGCCAATAGTTTGGTTGCATATTCTGCTGAAATTATTCTGCAGGTGATAAATACACAATTACCATCATTTGTAATGCACTCTTCATTATCTCTAGTAAAGACATTGTTCAGATATATAGCTTTTAAATGTATTCATACACCTAAAATTTCTTTACACGTATTTAATAAACCACCAGGTGTGTCTGAATATTTTGAGATGAAAATATTTACCTATATTTAGAGGGCCATGAAATAACTTACTTTTGGTTTGTTAATTTATTGCTATATTTCATGTGACTTTTTAAAAAATTTGCTCATCAGGGAAATAATGTTTCAAAGGATAAAATGTTTCAGTGACTTAATAGTTAAGGACATCAATACTACATTAAAGATTTAGATTTAATATGAGTGATCATTTTCAATTTAGCATTTCCGTATATATGAAAAGATCTATGCTTAGTTTTAATAAGAATGTATTAATATAAGGTCTATAAAGTACACTGGGCAGGAGTCTTGTACAATAGAACTGCATGGTATGTATATTCACTTTGGTGATAAATGCTTCGTTCCTTCTTTAGAGGATTATTAAAAGCGTTCTCTGGAGGAATAAAATGGTGGAAGTCACACATTTAATAGCTCAGGTACAAAGAGTCAGATTGTGCCAGTTGGCAAAAGTTAGCAGGAAGCTGTCACAATAAATGGCAGCAGCTGCTCATAGTTCTAAAGAGTATGTCCCAGTCAGAACTGAAAACTGATGGCATCTACATTAATACTACCTTAATGGCCCATCTGCTGCTCCATAGGGTCCCTAGCTGCTGTATGGAGTCATAGGCATTTGACAGGCAGTCTCTGTATGCCAGACGCACATTGTGCCAAATGTTTTAGGCTGCTTCATCTCGTTCTGATCTGTCAAATTCTCCCTACTCATTTATCAGGCAAGGAGTTATGAGGGTTTTTCTTTTCTCCACATCATTGGCTTTCAGCGTTGGGGCAGCTAAGAATTTGGAAGGCAAACTACTTTGGTTATTATTATTTTTTTTTTCTAATTGACAATGCAAGGCAAAGTTGTCTGATATACTGTACTGTAGTGGGTAGGTTAACAAAGCGCTGTGACAAGCAAGCCCTGTGGAGAAATCAATCGTGGACGTTTTAAAATGCAGTGCTGCATAAATATGTTTTTGTGATTGTATTGGGGAAAATAGTACATTTTTCTGTAGAGCCTTATTAGCTGGGCAGATATGAGAGCTTAGTTTTAGGTTGTTGAGATATAAAAATACTAATATTGGAACACTGTTAACATATGTTGATAGGAAATAGAAAGTTAGCATTTAAAAACATTTCTTAAACTTCTGTTTTTGAAACGGACCATGTTTTACACAGCTGGGTCAAACAGGTATAAATAAGGGTGTGTTTTATAGCAGTTGATTAAATTCTTCAGAAATAATATTGTTCAACATTGAGGATAAAGTATTGCTTATTTTAATTATACTGAAATGATCAGGGCAGTGCAATTCATGTGTCATTGGGTAAATACTGGCTAATATATAATCAGACTTATAATACTTTTTACATCAGAAATTGGAAAACTTCCTTTTTGAAAAAATTCTCTAGATGGTGGGGTTGAGCATTACTTTTGAATTAAAACATATGGTTTTGCTTATTTGAGGGATCAGTTGCAAAATGGTTGCCAAACATATACATTTTAGAAGACCTACCTGCTTTCTGATAAAGACCGTTAACAGATAAACCCTGGTTTCCCCAGTTTTTACTGGGATCTTCCTAGCTTACCTGACTTAATATGTTCCCCATCCATAATTGTTCCATATTTGCCAGAGTTCTTCACTGTTCATAAATATGAGGGGTTATATGTGTTTCTTGGTGATTATTCTTTCTTTTTCTCCCCCTCTGTCTCTTTTTGTTGCCAGTTTCTTGAGTTAGCAGCTTTTTGGTCCTACCTGATTGTTTTAAGAATTTATTAAAAATCCACAAAAATAAATTTTTTAAAAATCCACAAAAATAACCCTATTAATTGGGTGTAATTAAGCTAGATATGTCACATGTTGTGGTATTCAAACAAGAATATAGGTGGAACTGTTAGTTATTTTATTCCAGGTTCCAGCGGCTCTCCTAATCACAATCATCAATATTAATAATAATTTAAAAAGCAACTATTAAAATATGTTGGTGTGTTTTCTTAGAAACATAATTAACTTGCCTTGAAGACTAATAGATCATGTGTAAATGGTGGATCTTAACACAACTGTGAGAGAGAGAGAGAGAGAGAGAGAGAGAGAGAGAGACTGAGCATATGATGTAAAGTAATAAGGAATGTTTTTGGTGGGTTCACATGTTTAATTATTGGTAATGTTTTCTCAATCTGTGAGTAGCTGCTATTTTAATATACACATTAAAGATATACAACGGTCAACAACGTTTAATACACTGCTTTTAGGAATCCTTAAGATTTCTTAATTTATTTCTACTTTGAAATAGACTCAATATTACAGTGACTGTTAACCAATGTACCAGTATAATTAAAATCTCAAATAAGTACTGAAATCAATTTGAAATTCACACTCTTAATATTGTGACAGCACATCTTAGACATATTCTCTGGGCGACTGACTATATAGCACAGAAACCTTTGGTAAAGGGTCAGATACATCCCTATTTTCTTTTTACATGGCCCTGCATCACTGATTTTCATTGGCATTTGAGAAGCTTGTAGAATGAACAGCATAATTGTTGGTTTTTAGAATATTCTAGAGACTGTGTTAGAAACAGTATGCATTGTGTTCAATCTGTATAGCCCTGTGAAGAAAGTATCACTTATGATAATCATATACAGAAACTGAATCTTTGGAATAGTAAATGTTTTACCGAGTCACAATGAGATTGAGCTGAACTTGAACTGTATCTATGAGAAGTGAGGATTATATTGTGTCTTTATTTACAGTCACGTTTTGAAAAGGTAAAATATCAGGCATAGTAGAGATATCCTAAAGAAAGCAGGACTGAGAGAAGCAGTGTGTCTTGAGAATGGGCTCACCATAAAAGGATTCTGACAAAAACAGTGGACCCAGGGGTAAGGCCCATACATCAGAGGGGGGAACTAGTTCTGATACAGCATCTTGCCGACAGCAGAGCTCATCATAACCCACCATCTCTTGACAACTGTAGGTTCTTGGGGAGTGGTTTTGCTTGTGGGTTAGAAAGGCTACAAATCTTTGGGATCTGGGCCACTTTGCTTGTGGGATAGCTCTCAATGAAATGTAATACAAAAAGACAGAGTGATGCATCTCAGTCTGATGTAAGTAGCAGTAATGATAAATTTGCAGTGTAAATAACATCCAGTTGGCTTCAGCAATTGCTTATGAATTACCACTGAAGTATCTGGCCCAGAAAAATACCCCTCAGCTTTAGCTTCTCATACTGGAGAGAAGAGTGTCCAACAAACAGCTTGATTTGTGGAGGCAGGTAAGCAGACAAGGAAATTGGAAAAATTAGAGATTAAAAAAAAACACAGAAGAGAGAAGTCCACTTGCAAGGCAAATAAATGAAAGTACCACCGAGATTTGAGATATTAATGTAAATTGCCTTCATTGGTTCACAAAAATATTTGATGCTTGAGGTGGTAGAATTCATGTTTTTGGTCCTTGTTGTAAGAGTTAATTCTTCTACAGATACCTTAGCATAATTTCAGTAGACTGGAGATATGGAAGGTGGACATCGTGTTTCCACATGACAAGGACTAACATGTAGGAAGGAATCCAAAGTAGTCGGTAGTCTTTAACATTACTATTATTGGAGTAGAAGGTTTTTTTCCCCAGAATTTTATCTAGGACTTTGGGTACATGCATTATTTTTGCAGAAAAAGAAATAAAAAGAGCAAAGAAACAAAAATTATAGGAAATCCGGAGACAGAAAAAAAACAATGAAAAATCATTCTCTTACCTGTTCATAGCTCGAATTTGATGTGACCATTTCTCACAGTGGTTTCCCTGCAACATTTTCCACTTAGGGCTTTTCTCTCTCTCTCTCTGTCTCTTTCTTTTACTTTTAATTACTGGAAAGGCTATATCCACGTAAGACCTTTTTACAGATGTTTTATAAGATCTTTTTCTTTGTCATGTCCATGAGATCATATTACTTATATGTTACAAACATTCTCATCTAGAATAATAAAGAAGGTGATAGCAACATAATGGCTCACTATTCCCAACTAGGCATGTTGACAATATCCCATACTGACAGGTTTTGCTGTTGAAGAATCTTCTAGGGAGTACTGAATTTGTCTTAAAACACAATCCTGAAAATAAAAGAATAAATGTGTAAGAGAAGTAACAGAGTTGGCCTTAACAGGAAAGAAAAATATCTTGAAAGAAAGTGCCTTCAGATTTATTTTTGAAGCAGTTATGTTGCAAATAGAATTATAAGGGAGGCTAAGTTGTTCTCATGTGCCCTTCTAGTACTTCTACTGGGATCCTGTCTGCCATTTGCTCCTATAAATTCAATTTCCTCATTCAGACTGAACTTATCTAGGGCTCTAACATGGCATAGTATGTCTTATGAACGTGGCTAGATTTTGTAAGACTCTGTGGGTTAGTTTATTTGTTTAGTTGTGTGTGTGTGTGTATGTGTGTGTATATTTCTTCATTTTGGTGGTAATCAATTATAAATTTTTTAATCAGATAAACGTATTCTTATTGTGTAGCTACAACCAATATATTACCTCTCAAGGTAGTCTACTGCTGTAATAGCTAAAACCAATTTAACTTTTATAAATGTTAATCAATAAATGTATAATAGACTCAGGGATTTCTGGAGGAGGTGGACTCTTAGTGGCAAATTGATATTAGCCTTTCTAAAAGGCATTTTCCTTTTTTAAAATATGAAGTTTATTGTCAAATTGGTTTCCATACAACACCCAGTGCTCATCCCAACAGGTGCCCTCCTCAATGCCCATCACCCACTTTCCCCTCCCCCCCCCATCAACCCTCAGTTTATTCTCAGCATTTAAGAGTCTCTTATGGTTTGCCTCCTTCCCTCTCTGTAACTTCCCCCCCACCTTCTCCTCCCCCCTGGTCTTCTGTTGAGTTTCTCAGGATCCACATATGAGTGAAAACATATGGTATCTGTCTTTCTCTGCCTGACTTATTTCACTTAGCATAACACTCTCCAGTTCCATCCACATTGCTACAAATGGTGAAAGGCATTTTTCTATACATTCTTGGTAATTGAGCCCTGATTTGTTCATGTAGTATCTTTGTCTTTCAAAAAATCCTGGGACCTCCACAACTACCATGGTTCAATCTCAGTTTGTCCAAAGTATTACAAATGATTTCATTATTCTTACCAAACGATTGATTTAGAGACGGGAGCTTTACACAAATTAATCTGTGGAGGCGTAGGTTAATATACCAAACCTGGTTTAACAGAAAGTTAGAAAAAAAATTGTGTCATTGACATAACTGAGCTATTAAAACACCAAAGCTAAAAAAAACCCACTTGAATAATTTTTTAGATGAATAAGCTACTTACTATGTAAGCATTTTTGAATTGAGTACTCACTTGCTACCAACTGAAGTTATTCTAGCTGATGTTGTCCTTTTACATGAGAATTTATGACAAAACATACAGCAGTGAGTTGGTTTGAGTGCCTGAGTCTAGTCAGAGAAGGTTTACATAAGAGTTGAAACTGAGGAAAACAGGTTGGAATTAGACTACAAGGGTTTTAAACTTGTTTTAGGCATCTGACTGGCATCATGTAGACAAGGGGGAAGTAGTGTCTTGGCAACATTGGTCTTGATTTTGTGGCAATGCCTGTAATCTGTTGGAGGAGAAAGGCACTGAGTGTAGAAAATGAAACAGGAGTCCAGGTGTGAAGCAGTGAGAGCTAGAGAAGTGGTCATGGTGAAAAGGAAGGAAGAGAAGTCTGAGAGAAGAGAGAATTCCAGAAGAGAATTGGTGCACTCAGTGGCTGATTAAATACAGGGGATGAAACTATGGATGCGGCAATGGCTGCTCTGAGTTTTGAGCCTGAGTAAATGAAAGCATAGGTGCATTAATTGAAAACAGGTCAATCAAAAAATGAAGTTAATTTTGAGAGATAGAAATCAAATTGAATGTAAGATAATAATGAGGCATTCAAAAAAATATCTATTATGCTGCTAGATATTCAGAACTGTCCTTTAAGATGAGGATTTCAGACTGAGTTGAGCTGTATTTTTGTATTCTGAAACTACTTTTTTTATGTAAAAACCATACCTTTCCTTCCACATGGTTTGGGAATCTCAGTAGCAACTCACAGTTGGTTAGCAGTTGAATAAATGTCTGAAATTCCTATGTTGTAAATTTTAGTTCCTCTTTATTATTTAGTAGCTAATTTGTTCTTATATAGGTGATAATAGAGATTGAACTCTTAAAATAGAGACTATTATGTCATTACAGTATGCTTTAAAAAACTATAGACTATAGGAGTGAAGAAAAATAAACTGGAGAGAAAGGTGTTTGTGTGTGTGTGTGTGTGTGTGTGTGTGTGTGTTTGTGCATGCATATGTGTAATCATCGTAACACAGCCACATGGGAAAAAAAAGAAACATAATGCCTATGTTTATTAACTCGGGTAAATTGAGTGACTGTTTTTTGACAAGAAAAAAGAGAAGAATCTTTCTTCCCCCTTGCTCTACTTGGTAATACCCATTGTAATAAGAGAGGGTACAGGGAAAAACATTTTTCTACAAGAAGTCATAGTCAACAAATCTGAGAATAATCAAGTATGTCAACAAATATGAGATGCTCAAATTCCTGGTTACAGCATTCATTTTTTAAAAAGGGATCTGAGAGTCACCTAAGAGGCACAATCGGTTGAGCACCAGACTATTGATTTCAGCGACATCATGATCCCAGGGTTGTGGGATCAGGCCCTTGTGGGGCTCTCCACTGAGCCTGGAGCCTGCTTAAGAATCTCCTCTGTCTCTCTGTCTCTCTGTCTCTCTGTCTTTTTCCCCCACTATGTTCTCTCTGTCTCTAAAATTAAACAAATAATAAAATATAATGGGATCTGAAAAAACACTAAGAACAATATCAGTGTAGCTATATGGTAACACAGAAAGGACATGGAAGAGAAATCAGACAGCCTGTGACTCGGTTCGCTTGGTAGCACATTGGAGAAACTCAACATATGTTGACCAGTTCAATGCAGTGACTACATCTGAATGTGGTTTGAAGAGTCATAGGCAGCACAGTTCAACACGAGACTGTTAGAATTGATACACATTTGTCATGCTAAAGATCTGAAGCCCAGTCTCTGTCATGCCAGTTTCCACCCCCTGCCCAATGAGAATAGCACATTTTCTAATACATATAAATATGTATATAATATATAATATAATAATTATTATAATTATAATTATTAAAAAAAATTTTTTTAACATTTATTTATTTTTGGGACAGAGAGAGACAGAGCATGAACGGGGGAGGGGCAGAGAGAGAGGGAGACACAGAATCGGAAACAGGCTCCAGGCTCTGAGCCATCAGCCCAGAGCCTGACACGGGGCTCGAACTCACAGACCGCGAGATCGTGACCTGGCTGATGTCGGACGCTTAACCGACTGTGCCACCCAGGCGCCCCTAATTATAATTATTTTAGATTATAGTTTTAAATTTTGCTCTACTCATTTTGTTTTTCTCCTTTAAGGACTCAGGTGATAATGAATATTATTCCTTCTTTGCTGGTCTTCCATTTGTACTACCTTCTAAGCCTTTTTACTCTTCATTATATCATTTTTATTTTCTTGGTTGCTTTCTTGTTTGTCTTCTGGGCCCCTTATTCAATTTCTGTTTGAATCTTTCACCTTTAGGCACCTTGCAATTTATTCTTTATTTCTGAATTAATGTTGCTTTTTGTTTTTCCATTTCTTCCTGAATTCAATCAACTTGTTTTTCATTTCTCCCTATTTATGTCTGTTTCTGTTTGTTGTATTGGATTTCTTTTTTTTTAACTTGTTTTATTTTTTTATTTGTTTAAATTTACATCCAAATTAGTTAGCATATAGTGAAACAATGATTTCAGGAGTAGATTCCTTAATGTCCCTTACCCATTTAGCCCACCCGCCCTCCCACAACAAACCCCAGTTTGTTCTCCATATTTATGAGTCTCTTCTGTATTGTCCCCCTCCCTGTTTTTATGTTATTTTTGTTACCTTTCCTTTATGTTCATCTGTTTTTTTTCTTGAAGTCCTCATATGAGTGAACTCATATGATTTTTGTCTTTCTCTGACTGACTAATTTCACTTAGCATAATACCCTCCAGTTCCGTCCACGTAGTTGCAAATGGCAAGATTTCATTCTTTTTGTTTGCTGAGTAATACTCCATTGTGTGTATACACACACACATATACATATACATATACATATACATATACACACATATATGTGTGTATATACACACACAATGGAGTATTACTTGGCAAGGAAAAAGATATATATATATCTATCTTTATATATATATATAAATATCTTTATATATATATCTTTATATATATACACACACACACACACACACACACACACACACACACACACACACACCCCACATCTTCTTTATCCATTAATCCATCGATGTGGACATTTGGGCTCTTTCCATACTTTGGCTATTGTTGGTAGTGCTGCTATAAACATGGGGGTGCATGTGTCCCTTTGAAACAGCACACCTGTATCCTGTGGATAAATGCCTAGTAGTGCAATTGCTGGGTCATAGGGTAGTTCTATTTTTAGTTTTTTGAGGAACCTCCATACTGTTTTCCAGAGTGGCTGCACCAGCTTGCATTGCCACCAAGAATGAAAAAGAGATCTTCTTTCTCCGCATCCTCGCCAACATCTGTTGTTGCCTGAGTAGTTAATGTTAGCCATTCTGGCAGGTGTAAGGTGATATCTCATTGTGGTTTTGATTTGTATTTCCCTGATGATGTGTGATGAGCATTTTTTCAGGTGTCGGTTGGCCATCTGGATGTCTTCTTTGGAGAAGTGTCTATTCATGTCTTTTGCCCATTTCTTCACTGGATTATTTGCTTTCTGGGTGTTGAGTTTGAGAAGTTCTTTATAGATTTTGGATACTAACCCTTTATCTGATATGTCACTTGCAAATATCTTCTCTCATTCCGTCGGTTGTCTTTTAGGTTTGCTGATTGTTTCCTTCGCTGTGCAGAAGCTTTCTATTTGATGAGGTCCCAGTAGTTCATTTTTGCTTTTGTTTCCCTTGCCTCTAGAGACGTGTTGAGTAAGAAGTTGCTGTGGCCAAGATCGAAGAGGTTTTTGCCTGCTTTCTCCTCGAGGATTTTGATGGCTTCCTGTCTTACATTGAGGTCTTTCATCCATTTTGAGTTTATGTTTGTGGATGGTGTAAGAAAGTTGTCCAGGTTCATTCTTCCACATGTTGCTGTCCAGTTTTCCCAGCACCACTTGCTGAAGAGACTGTCTTTATTCCATTGGATATTCTTTCCTGCTTTGTCAAAGATTAGTTGGCCATACATTTGTGGGTCCATTTCTGTATTCTCTATTCTGTTCCATTGATCTGAGTGTCTGTTCTTGTGCCAGTATCATACTGTCTTGATGATTAAAGCTTTGTAGTATAGCTTGAAGTCTGGGATTGTGATAACTCCTGCTTTGGTTTTCTTTTTCAAGATTGCTTTGGCTATTCGGGGTCTTTTCTGGTTCCATACAAATTTTAGGATTATTTGCTCTAGCTCTGTGAAGAATGCTGGTGTTATTTTGATAGGTATTGAATTGAATATGTAGATTGCTTTGGGTAGTATCGACATTTTAACAATATTTTTTCTTCCTACCCAGGAGCATGGAATCTTTTTCCATTTTTTTGTGTCTTCTTCAATTTCTTTCATAAGCTTTCTATCATTTTCAGTGTATATATTTTTCACCTCTTTGGTTAGATTTATTCCTAGGTTTTTTATGGTGTTTTGTGCATCTGTAAATGGGATTGATTCATTGATTTCTCTTTCTGTCACTTCATTGTTGGTGTATAGGCATGCAACCAATTTCTGTGCGTTGATTTTATATCCTGCAACTTTGCTGAATTCATGAGTCAATTCTCACAGTTTTTTGGTGGAATCTTTTGGGTTTTCCATATAGAGTATCATGTCATCCGCAAAGAATGAAAGTTTGACCTCCTCCTGGCCAACTTGGATGCCTTTAATTTCTTTGTGTTGTCTGATTGCAGAGGCTAAGGCTTCCAATACTATGTTGAATAACAGTGGCAAGAGTGGACATCCCTGTCTTGTTCCTGACCTTAGGGGAAAGCTCTCAGTTTTTCCCCATTGAGGATTATATTAGCGTTGGGTCGTTCATATATGGCTCTTATGATCTCGAGGTATGCTCCTTCTGTCCTTATCTTCTTGAGGGTTTTTATCAAGAAAGGATTCTGTATTTTGTCAAATGCTTTTTCTGCATCTATTGAGAGGATCATATGGTTCTTGTCCTTTCTTTATTGATGTGATGAATCACACTAATTTGTTTTGCGGATATTAAACCAGCCCTGCACCCCAGGTATAAATCCCAATTGGTGGTGGTGAATAATTTTTTAAATGTATTGTTGGATCTGGTTGGCTAATATCTTGTTGAAGATTTTTGCATCCATGTTCATCAGGGAAATTGGTCTATATTTCTCCTTTTTAGTGGGGTCTCTGTCTGGTTTTGGAATTGAGGTAATGCTGGCTTCATAGAAAGAGGTTGAAAGTAATGTGAGTTGTTTTTTCATATCCTCAAATGCAGGATTGAGTATTTTAATCACACTTGGAATATGGATTTTTTGTTTTCTTCTGCTTCCGGTTTTTTTTTTCAGGAGGAGGGTTTTTAATTAGTTGGTCTATGTGACACTTTGCTTCCTGATATTTTGCAATAATGTAACTTACAGAGCTTCATTTGTTCACTTTTGTGATATTGGGGTGTTTAACAAGTCATTCCAATCTATTATTAGAGCACAGTCTGGGTACTTTGTCTTTTTGTTTGTTTCTCCTTCTCCTCACCATCCTTCCCCCCCCCCCCCACCACCCCCCCACCCTTCTTCTTCTTCTTTGAGTTGGTATGGTTGGGGCAGGGTTTGAAGCGAGCAAAAGCAGATCTAAAAAAATTTTCATAAATAGCAGGCCTCCTTCCTCTTTGGTTGCTGAATTGGCTAAATTTGTTTTTACGTGGGAAATAGATGAAAATGATTTTACTCTAGCTGCATAAATTTATAGATATATACCTCTTTTTTTTTTTTTTTTTTTGCATTCCCCCTTTATCACCCAGCTGCTAAGGTGTGATTTTCCCATTCTTCTTTGTTCTGTTTTATTCACCAGAAGCTATGTATTTTGAAAAGCTTTAAATTGAGTCCTTCCTTTTAAAATCACATGTTCTTTGGGGAGTATGGGTGGCTCAGTTGACTAAGTGTCTGCCTCTTGATTTCAGCTCAGATCATGATCTCAGAGTTTGTGGGCTTGAGCCCCACATGAGGCTCTGAGCTGACAGTGCAGAGCCTGCTTGGGATCTCTCTGTCTCTCTCTGTCTCTGTCTCTCTGCCCCTCCCTCACTTGCACTCTTTCTTTCTCAAATAAATAAATATTATGCACACACAGACACAGTCACACACACACACACACACACACACACACACACACACACATATATCCCATATTCTTTGTAATTATTTCCCTATGGTCCATGCTGTGAACTGCCTGGACACTAGAAATACTCTTAGATATAAGGTAGAATTAATTTTCCTGACCTTTGTTTTGATCTCCTTAGTCCCCTTCACTAATTCCCTCTATTTTCCTCCCTGAACTTTTTCAGTCTGCCTTCATTTGCCTCCAGCTTTGCTACAGGGCAACAGAGTAGAGATGGAATGAAAGCAGGAGAGACCGTGTGCAGAGATTTGGTGATTCCTCTCTTTATTACTTGCATTTATTTTGACGTTTCAGTATTACCTACTTTGGTTGGTGTTGAGGACATAGTTTTGTGTAGAATTTAATTTTCTCCTCTTGTTTATTATTGTTTGGGACAACATTAGGAGCGAAGAAGCTATGTAGCTGCCACTGTCTTTGGCCTTCCAGAAACAATGGACTTTTACATAGAACTGTTATGAACATTTGTGTACAAGTTTTATTTATTTATTTATTTTTGTGCTTGTATATTTTGATTCCTCTTGAATGAATAGAGGTGGAATTTCTGGGTCATAAAATAGATATACATTTAAGTTTTAAAGAAATTGTCTAAGAGTACTCCCAAGTGGTTGTACAGGTTGGCTCTCCCACTTACAATAGGGAGAATTGTATATTCTTTTGATACAGATATAAGAGCAGATTGAAAATATTCCATGATTTTCTATTGCAGTTGAGAAGTCAGCTGTCCATTTCATTGTTTTCCTTCATTGGATTTTTATTTTATCTCTGGTTACATTTAATACCTTTTTTTTGTCTTTGATGGTCTGTAATTTCACCAAGATACAGATGTGATTATTTTCATACATAATGCTTGAGGTTCATTTGGCTTTCTTGGTCTCAGGTTAATGCTTTCTCATAGCTGGAAAAATTCTACAGCATCATCTCTGATAATTGCCTCATCTCTTTATTCTATTTTTTTTTTCAAAAACTCCAAGTACTAGTATGTTAGATCATATTTAATTGTGTTTAAAATTTTCCATTTATTGGTTTCTTTGAATGTTTATTTTGCATAATTGTTTGGATCTGTGTTTCAATTCAGCAATTCTCATTTCACCAATGACTGTTATGCTCTTTAATATGTTCAGTTAGTTTTACACTTTAATTATATTTTACATTTTGTGTCATATTTTGTTCATTTTCAGTATGATTAGGGACCCTTAATGGACTCGTTCCTTGCTTGTGTTTTTAAGCTGATCTTTTATTTCTTTCTGTACATAACCATGTTTATTTCATATTTGATTGCTGATAATTTTAATATCTAAAGTCTTCAGGGGTATTATTTTGCTTTTAGTCAATTCTCTTAGAAAGCATTCATGGTACCTTTTTTCCATGTGTGTTTCGTGATTTTTTTCTTTTTTACTTTACTTTTCTGGTCCTTCTTTTCTTGTCTTTCTTTTCTTTCTTTCTTTCTTTCTTTCTTTCTTTCTTTCTTTCTTTTTCTTTTTTCTTTCTTTTTTCTTTCTTCTTTCTTTTTTCTTTCTTCTTTCTTTCTTTCTTTCTTTCTTTCTTTCTTTGTATTTTTGTAAATGTAAGCTGCTTATTTACCTTAGAATTTTTTGCATGCATATTCATTCTTGCTGGCTTAATTATATTCTTCCAAGAAGATTCATACTGGCTTCTGTTGATTTCCCCCTAACCAAACAACTGCCACTAAAAATTAAATTTTCCTCATGACGTTTTTCAGACAATAGTTACCACACGATAGTATGATTAGAATAAATACTTAAGTGGGTAATTTTGGTTTTTTTGTTACCTTCACTTATTGCCAGGGTTGAGGCAGGCAATTTTTCTTGTTCTTCTCTTCTCTGTGGCAACTTCATTTTGCTTCACCATTACAGTATTGGTGTGTCTGCTCAGGTCTCATTTTATGATGAGGATGAAATCTAACTATTCCCTAGTATAGCAGTTTCTAGGCTTTATATCCTGTTCCTCACCCAGTGCAGCCATTAGTGGGAAACTGAAGAAATCTGGATTTGGCAACATATGTTATGGAAAGATTTAGCTCACTAGGTTACTCTTTTCACTATTTTTTGCCCACTGTGAATTTTTTATTACATTTTAATTTTTTTTCCAAAATTTTTATTACTCATTTCAGTAGATTATATCTGGTTGATTGTTCAGAGTATCTTGTCTGCCATTCTGTTAGGTCTAGGAATATGATGCTATTTTAAGTGACTATTGAAACACTAGTGGAGGAGTCTAGATAGGACAATGAACTAGATACTTCTACAGATACAGAAGGAAGAGAAAGTTTGATTCTTCCCAGAGCCTTGGAGAAAAAGAATTAAATAAATATGCTTCAAAATTCAGATATATTCCATTTAGCACTATGTTTACATTGACAATCTATACTCATTTCAAAACATATTAAAAAGAATATAAAATACCAGTGTCTCCATGATGCTCTTAGCTATTTCTACCAAAAAAAATCAGAGACACAAAGAGATTAATCCCAATTTAAGTTAAAATATTAACCATAATGATCTCAAAGTTATACAGTGGCAATATTTTTTCAATCTAACTATCAATAACTCTAGAGACAAAACACAAGCAAAAACGTTTGCTAGGTAGAAGATTAAAACCACCAATTGGCAATAGGACATATTGCCTTCTAGAACATAAACTTTTTCTCTGAATATGTAAAGTACCTCTTAATTCTTTATTTTCTTGTAAAATAAAGGCACGTAAAGACATTTTAATTCTTTAAAAGTGCTAAAGTTTAATGTTCTTAAACTAAGTGGTAAGAGCCAGAGATTGAAGCCTGTTTCATATATAATTCATAAATCCATGTACATACTTGAGTATTTTTTTGTTTATTTAAATACTCCTTCCCACTGAGAGTCAAGAACCTTGTTGTTTATTTTGGTATCGTTAGGTTGTACCTCAGTGTTTGGCAACTTCAGGTGCTCAACAAGACTACTAAATGAATAGCTTAGGAGACTGGAATTTTTGAGTGTCTGAAAGTTTATAAGGTACATATTTTCAAAGTTTTCACGTGTATGCATGCCTCCATATTTTATACATATGAACACCTTCAATTCTAAATGTCTCTATGGAAATGGTATATACACAAACTTCACTCTTCTTTGTGGAAAGTGAAACCTTTAAATATTAAGAAAAGTAATTGTTCCAAATCACAATACTAATGTGGTCTAGCATAGACTCTAATTCAGATTTCCTGTTTCAGTTCAATGTGGGTTTATTTGAGAGATGAGGGAATAAACTCTCCATGTAAGAATAAAAAATCATAGATTTCAAACATGCATTCTCCCACTTTTTTCGGGTTAAAGATGCTATGGGTCTTTGGCTAGTATCCAGAATACATGATGGGCATTTAAGGTTATCTATTTTAAATTGCTGTTAGAAGGAAACCTAGTTCTTTTTGAATTTATTTTGGTTATCTTTCCTTATCTAACACTATTCAAAGCTGAAAGTATTGCAGTGAGACTTAGCTATTCTACCTTTGTGAGCTCGTTCCGATTTTACTTTTGTCTGAATACATCTATATAATATCATACCTTTATATAAGCTTTATATTTGAAAGCACTTCTATACCTATCATCTCATTTTATCTTTACAACAACCATCTATGCTGCATAGGGAGTTACTCCTATACCATTTACAGCTGGAAAAGATGACATTAAGAAAGGTCAAGTGGTTTGTTTAATATTGTGAAATTATTAGAGGAGCCACAGGACTAAAACTAGATGTTTTCAATCATTGCCTAAGATTTTTCTCTTTAGATCATATTGCATGTCTTTTCATATCCATAGTGCAATCCATTCAATATACCAGCAAAAGAATACAAAATATTTTATCAATTATTTGATTAATGACTAAATATTTTTTGAGTTGACACAGTAATCATTTGATTTTAGCATGTTCTTGTTCATAACACTAAGTATGACACTTTTCTTTAAGTGCTATTTATTTAATGAATGTCCTTGGGGTTTCTACTATATGCTGTGTATTCTCCTAAAAAGCATTTTTATCATGATAATAAAAATCAATCAGTGTTTTTTTCTTATTTTAGCAAATTACTGCATCTTCATTCAGCTAAAAGGAAATATAATGTGCAAACTCAGAGTTAAAAACAAGTAATTTAGATCCTCTAGTTTGTACTGTATTCTTGTTTAAAATGGTTTGGAAATATATGGGAGTCACATGGTCCAAATCACTTTGAAATGTACCAAAAATTGTATTCCATGGCCATAAAGCTGTATACATACAAAGTAATATTATAACAATAGAATAAAATAAGTCAATGCTTTGTTTATCTTTCATCACAGGAGTAAGGGATTCACATAAGTGACATTTCCAGACTACTGAATATCAGTTTTTCAAATACCACGTACTAACAATTTAGAAGAAAATATTTATTTATTTATTTATTTATTTATTTATTTATTTTTTGGGGAGGGAGAGAGAAAGAGAGGGAGAGAGAGAGAAAGAGAATGAGAGTGCATGAGCAGGGGAGGGGCAGAGAGAGAGAGTGGAAGAGAGAATCCAAAGCAGGGTTTGCACTGTCAGTGCAGAGTCTGACTTGGGGAGCTCAAAATCATGAACTGTGTGCTCATGACCTGAGCCAAAATCACGATTTGGATGCTTAACCAACTGAGCCACCGAGGTGCCCCCAGATGAAAATATTTTTTGAATCTAATACAAAATTTCATTTCCTTCTTAACATTAAACTATATTTAAACATTTTTGATGACTCCATCCTATCTTTATACTTGTATGTGTTTCAGCATACCATAGTGAGTAGCTCTAAGCCACTATATACTTAATGGTTCTCTTGGCTTTATTTTCTCTTTTTTTAAAATGTCTTATTATATCCAAATAACCTTGCTAACTGGTTTTAATTTAATTGCTGCACACTATAGTTTAGAAAGAAATAATCCTTAAAAGGTAAACATACAGGCTGCTTTAGTTTAAATTTTTTTTTTCAACGTTTATTTACTTTTGGGACAGAGAGAGACAGAGCATGAACGGGGCAGGGGCAGAGAGAGTGAGACACAGAATCGGAAACAGGCTCCAGGCTCTGAGCCATCAGCCCAGAGCCTGACGCGGGGCTCGAACTCACGGACCGCGAGATCGTGACCTGGCTGAAGTCGTCGGACGCTTAACCGACTGCGCCACCCAGGCGCCCCCAGGCTGCTTTAGTTTAAAATCAGCTTACTTTTCACTGGAGACAAAATCATACGATGAAACAACTGAACATAAATATATGGAAAATTTTTAATCTCAATAATAAAAAATGCCTATTAAAACAATTTTAAATTCCTATTAAATTACTAGTTTTCTCCAATCAAATTGGTAATTTTTTATATTAATGCTCACATTTTGAATTGTGAAAAAATCATCATTATTGTATATTATTGCAATTTAGCAATATGTATCAATAGCCATAAAATGGTACATAACTTTAATATACAAATTGTACTTCTATATATTTACACTAAAACGTTTACATATCAGTAAGTGTATACATATATTATGTTGTATATTATTTCTGTGTGTTCCCTTTTAGAGGCAGATATAGGTAAATAGAGAGAGAGAGATAGATGTATATGTATTTATATAGAGAAGGCATGATAAGTTATTAAATGAAGAAAGCCAGTTTAAGTATTTTGTTTTAATAAAACATTTATGTACTTATGAATACATAGAAATAGAAATTAGTCTAGAATAATCTCCAGATGGTCAATAACAGTTATCTCTGAGTGGTGAGAATATGGAGGAGTTTCATTATTTTTTACACATCTATATAATAGTTTTGTCTTTAAAATCAGCACGTATTAATTTTATAAGAAATACTCATCTTGGTGGCATAGGAAGTAGGGAGAATGGACAGGTGGTAGAACTAAGGCCCAATACTGTCTCAATGACAGTGACAGCTTATGCTCCCTACTTGGGAATTTTGCCATCATTTTATTGAATAAGCACATCTGTCTGCCAACCACCATTATATGTGTTGCTTTGTTTAATCTTTATAATGCATTATTTTCTCATTTTACGGATTTGGAAGCTGAGACTGAGAGTAATTTACCCAAGGTGCCATTTAGAAGTGGCAGACCTAAGGCTTGAAACCAGATCCGTCTAACTAAAAACTGTTTACTTTCCACCCCACAGTATTTTGACAGACTTTTGCTTAGAATTTATTTTCTTAGTTTTCTATTTTGAAATGTATTCTACAAATGTGACATTACTGTTTATATATTATAGGTAGTAAGGGGGACTTACTATTAGATTGCTATGATTTGAACCCCATTCCACTGTTTAAGAGTTTTCCTTATCTCACTTTTCTGTGTCTGCCTTCTGATCTGTAAAATAGGAGTGGTCATAGTACCTATCACATAGTCTGTTGTATAGGTACTGATGTGAGATAATGCATGAAAAGCACATAATGCATAGCATAGTATCTGGTTACTATCATTAACATTATTAGTATTATATTTAATAATAAATGTTATTTCCTATTTGTGGAACAGTTGTATAAACCACCAGTTAGAGATTCATCATGTAATTTATTAAGTGGGACTAAAGATTCTTTCAAATTTAGGTATTTTGCTTTCTGGTCAGTAATAGCAGTAGATTTTTTATGTTACTTGAAGGAATTCAAATATATACAGATTCTACAATAAAATCCCAGTAGAAGATTGTTCAAGATTATAACTTTTGTCCTCTTCATCTGTGAAAGGTATTCAAATTTAATTTTATTAGAGGGCAATATCTGGCAAGTCCATAGAAATTACTACTAGTTTTCAATATATCTTGTTGCTTGGCTATTATATGCAAGCACTGGCTTAAGTTTTGTGTGAGATAAAAAGGACATGTAAAAGTTAGTATTTCACAAAGAAGCTACATAAACAAATAAAAAAATGGGCAGAAAATTACTATCATAAGGTAGGGACAGATAAACTGGATATTTAAAGGAAGAAGAGAGTTGACATAGTTTGGATGAATTGGGAAATGATATCTAGTCAGCATGTGAATCAGGTCTTGAGTGTGTAAGATTTAGAAATACAGAGAAGGGTCTATGCATGGGTGTATTCCAGACATTCCAGTCATAGGGGATCATATAAGTAAAGCCCAAGATCCGAGAAGTGTGTACACATACTTGGAACTGGAAGTTGTTGTGTAACTTTGGCATACAAGGATTGTGAGAATTGCAAAGGCTATAGAAACATATTAGGCTGATAAAGAAAGTGATGGTCAAATCCTGAAGAGCCTTGGTACCTGGCCAAGGAATTAGAATTTTACTTTATTGTCATCAGGGTGTCACTGAAGTATTTCTATTATGAAATGATCTGATCAGAGTTGTACTTTAGGAAGATTAAGTCAACAGTAGCCCATTCTGTGGATTATTAGGGAAGAATCCAGAGTTAAGAAAGTGAACTAGGGGAGTTGTGAATGTTTTCTTCTGTAAAACTATATACCTTTGCCTTTAAAGGATCCATAGAACTAATTATATAAAACATTGACATAAGGAGGAATGTACCATGAGAGAGATCAAATACTTTGCTTTGAGAGCATTGTATGTGGGAAAAGTATGAATTAACAAAGAGCTAACAAAGAGTTACACCTGCCTTGTCTGGTGTTTGTCCTTTTTAAAATACAAGATGTCCTCTTTACTTGGGCTTTTGATATAATTGGGTTTGTAATATGCAAAGTTGGATATCAAAGCAAAAGTCATTATAACCTGAAAATTATTCACAAATAGACTAGTTATGAAATTAGTGTCCACTGAAGCATTTCCCCCAACAATTAACCCTAATGCCTACCTTGTATTTGTATAGTTTATTACCTTTCTAATTGTCAGATGTTATATGTTTGTAATGGGACTATTGTCTTATTTTGATTGAGACATGCTAATAGAAATTGAAAGAAGATGATCAAAAATAACTAGATTACTTACACAAATCAAGAATATAAATGGGTCAGGTTATAGGAAACTGTAAAGATTTTGAGGGGGATGACTTATTTAGAAAGAGCATGGTTGGGATTCTCATCGTTCCAAACAAAGGCGTCTAGGTAGATGTGCTGGTTCTCACAATGGATTTTCAGTGGACTGCTAGGATGGCTTGAAATGTGTTCCGTGCTATACAAGGAGATGATAGATGAGATCTGACCCACATTGAAAAGAGAGCTAAAGGTCAAGAGTCTGGCAAAATCAGCCGAGGTCAAAAGAGGAGGCCACATGAGGACTTCTGCCACGGAGTGAGGGCAGTGCAGAAATTGAGGAGAAGTATTAAGACGTGAGCAAAAGGACCACAATGATTGTGTCATGAGAGTTACAATTGGAGAAATCTAGCAAGAGCATTCCCTCAAACAGAGAAAAAAATGTTAGATTTAAGCATTTCCCTGGAACAAAGAGCTCGCAACTGCCTCATAATAAGAACAATCATTTGAGAAAGTTTTGCTTTCTCCAGCCCCCTGCCTCTTTCCACATCTCTGTGAGCTTAACTTGCTTTAACCTTGATTGGAAATGGCAGGAACTCTAGTTAGTAGTAAAAATGATATAGACATATCATATAGATACCATATAAGAAAAGAGGGAGAAAAAGAAACTTGCACACTGCACACTCAAGAGACAACAAAATTTTTCTTCTAACATGTCTAGAAGTTGAAAAGATTAACTTTAAATCAAGTTGAAAGTTTTGATTATTATCTTGTGGGCATTTTAAATTATGGAGACTTAGTACCTAGGGTTATCAGTGAACTCATGGGGACTGCCTGAGTGTCTATCTGGGAATGGGGACTGGGAGAGAAAGGTGTACACATCAACTGGATTTAAAAGGAAAGTGAGGGGCGTCTGGGTGGCTCAGTCGATTAAGCATCCAACTCTTGATTTCTCACGTCATGATCCTCCGATTGGGCCTTGTGCTGCGATCTTTGCTGACTGTGGAGGCTGTTTAAGATTCTCCCTCTCTCTCTCTCTCTCTCTTTCTCTCCCCCTCTCTCCCCCTCCCCTTCTGCCCTTCTCCCCCACTCATGCTCTGTCTCTATAATTAAAAAAAAATTAAAGTGAGAACACGATAACGTTACTTTAATTATTTCACTACAGGAGTCCTCTTTGTTTAACTTAATGATATGGTGGGGCCCCTGGGTGGCTCAGTCGGTTAAGTGTCTGACTTTGGCTCTGGTCATGATCTCAGTTTGTGAGTTCGAGCCCCCCGTCGGGCTCTGTGCTGACAGGGCTCTGTGTTGACAGCTTGGAGCATGGAGCCTAGAGCCTGCTTTGGATTCTGTGACTCGCTCTCTGTTTTCCCGTCCCCTGCCCACACTCTGTCTGTCTGTCTTTCTCTCTCTCTCACACACACAAATAAACAAACATTAAAAGTTTTTTTAACTTAATGATATGATGTGCCAAAAAAAAGTGAAATTGCAAGTTATGCAAATGATGAAGATTTAAATAAAGTCAATGGAACTGATAATGGGATTTGATTAACAAATGAAAAGTTAAGTAGCTCACATACATCCTTCTAAAAGAAAAATAATATTAAACCCACCTCAATAGCTGCTATAATCTCACCCTCCAAATAGAATTGCATATATCAAAACTTTTGGTTAAATAAATATCCACAACTTTTATATATTTTTCCATATAAGTATCTTTCACAGTTAAGTCACACAGTGCATCATCATTATTTTTCCTTTCTTATTTATTTATTTTTTATGTTTATTTATTTGATAGAGAGAGGGAGAGTGCATGCCAGAGTGGTGGGGGGTAGGGTGGAAAGAGAAACCCAAGTAGGCTCTGCACTGATGGCGCTCTGCCCAAAGAGGATCCATCCCACCAACTGTGAGATTGTGACCTGAGTGGAAACTAAGAGCCAGTGCCCGACAGACTGAGCCACCCAAGCACCCCTATATTTCCTTTCTTATAAGATCCTTTATGAACCCCTTTTTTCTTAGAAGTAACCAATTTTTAAAAATTTTAAATTGCCTTTTAAACATGTATTTATCACTAACACTATTCAAAGTTTCCAACAGGACTGTAAAAGCTTTACTAGTATGGTTAAGCTTATTAGGTGTTTCTCTCAGTATTTTTAAATTGGATAAATGCCTTACCAAATCTTTTATCTTTCTGCTCTAAGATGAACTTTTTGCCTTTAAGCCTGCTTCATATCTGTCATTCTGGGTTTTTACCTAAGCATTATGTTGGCGAAACTCTCAGCCTCTATAATGTATTAGGCCCCTAGTTTTGTCTAGCCTATCCTACATTTTCTTCTCTTTCTTCTTTCTTTCTTTCTTTTTCTTTCTTTCTTTCTCTTCTTAAAAAAATAATTAGTTTGTTTATTTTTGAGAGAGAGAGAGAGAGAGAGAGCGCACACACATGAGCAGGGGAGAGGGAGAGTGAGGTGGGGGAGAGAGAATCCCAAGCAGGCTTTACAGTGTCAGTGCAGAGCCCCTTGTGGGACTCGAATTCATAAACCTTGGGACCATGACCTGAACCGAAATCAAGAGGAAGACAACACTTAAATGGCTGAGCCACCCAGTCGTCTCCATTTTCCTCTTTCTAAGTTTACTTTCTATTTTCATAGAGTACATTCTCCAATAGTTTTCTACAAAGCATAAATGGGAAATTTTTAAAAAGTGAGAAAAAAATCAAGACTTTGCATATCAGAATATTTCTTTATTTTCAGAGATGATTGAACTTTGCCTTCATAGAGAGAATTCTAGGTTGGAAATGATTTCTTCCAAATTGCTGAAGACATTTCTTATTTTCTTCATGTTTTCAGTGTCAGTCTTGAGACATCTATAGGTCATCCAGTTTTCATTAGTGTTGATGTAATTTTTTTCTTTCTGAAAAATTTTTATGATCTTATCCCTAGTGTTCTGAAATATAATCAAAATATTTCTTATGTTCATCTTTTTAATTAATTTGTTGCCCTGGGAAACTGGTCTTCGTTCTGGAAACTTATGTCCTTTAGTATGGATTTTCTTTTTAATATTATTTCTCTGATAATTCCCTCCTTCCATTTTGCTGTACTCTTTGTTTCTCTTCTGTTTATGAGTCAAATGTTGGACCTTGTAGATATATCTCCTCATTAAAAAAAAAATTTCCTGCTTTCTTCCTTGTGAGCTTTTGCTAAAACTTTATTTCTGTAATATTTTTCATTCCAAGGGCTCTTTCTTGGAAAGGAAATTCCTTTTTATAGAATATTGTTCTGAGTTCATGGTTGCAATATTTTTCCTTAACTCTATAAAATATATATCGTTTTAAATCTTTATTTGTATTATCCATTTTCTTTGAGTTCCATTTTTTGGTTTGTAAGTATGATCTTTATCTTTCAAGTTAGAAACTTCTCAAGTATTTTGATATTAACTATTGAGACCTTCTTTAAATCTATGTGATAGTGAGGCTCTTAAGGAAGTTCTGTGCATGAATTTTTGTTTCTGGCCTTCACTATTGTATGTTGGATTGGAATCAAGATGTTTGGTAAGATTCCCTTCCAATAAAATGGCCTTTCAATTTGTTTACGTTGCTAATTTTTTCCATACTGTTCAGTACTGTGAGAAGTGAGAAGTGAAAAACTTTGTTGTTAGAGATGTGAGTGCCCTGGACCATAGTGAGGGGGGAGATGAATCTGAGGCTCTTATGCTCCAGCCTGTAGAGCTTTCTTAATCCCTTCATTTCCAAAGACAGTATCTCACACTCCTGTTCTTTGCTATCCCTGGCATCTTCAAATCTTCAGCAATTTGGTGGTAGTCTTTCCAAAGTGTATACTCTGGCCTTCTTCTTCTTCTTCTCATTTTTTAAAATCTATCTTTCAAAAATAGCTAGTGTCTCCAAATTCTGAGCCTCTCTCAGTGCATAATCGGTTCACTTCTTCTAGATACCCTTGCTCAGATTTTGCTTTTTCCTCTTGGCTGAGTTAACCATCTGCTTTCCATCTGCCCAAGCTTAACATCTTTTATATCTTCTGTCACTTCCTTCACTGTTTTCTTAGCCTATGGTTTTATATTATTTTATTCCTTTATTGTCACAGACAAGTGGCAAGCTCTTATGTGGTAAATTCAGAGGTTTCTTCTCAACTGGTCTTTTTCTGTGTGGGGATCATCTTTATTTTCTCAAGTAATAACGATAGTAAAGGAAACTTAAATTTATTGAGTGTCTACTCTGTGACAGGCCCTATACTAGGCATTACACAAATTACCTCATTTAATTCTTATGATCCTATAACAGTACTATTATTATCCAGTACTTACAGTAAAGAAACTGAGGTTCACAGAGCTTTAATGATTTGCCTCATGGCAAAAAAAGCAGCAAAGAGGAAATCCTGGATTTTTACCAGGGCCATCTGATTCTATTGACTTTGCTTTCAGTTATTATTCAACTGTGTATAATAATTGTCCATGACTCAAGTTTGGACAAAGTTTGTATGGACCATTCTAGGAATAGTTGGTCAGGTGTTGGCAAAAAATAATTTTATTGTATTTCTGTTTTTTTTATGGATGTGTTTTTCTTGCCAGAGGGGACTATGAGTATTACCATCAGTATATTTAACAATATTTATTAATGTGTATTTTATGTAACATAGAATGCACCCATTTTAAGGATACAGCCCATGAATTTTAGTAACTTTACAAATGTAAAACAATCATCACCACATATCCATTTTGGAATATCTTTATTCTTTCAGTAAGATCCCTTATGGTCATATATAGTATATTCCTATTTCCACCCAGCCACTAGGCAACCACTAACTTACTTTATGTCTTTACAAATTTTTCATTTCTGAAAATTTTATGTAAATGTAATCATGATGTAAAGTCTCTTATGTTTGACTTCTTTTACCTAGCAGAATGTTTTTGAGCTTCATCCATGATATTACATATGTCAGTAGTTCATTTATTTTTATCACTGAATAGCATTCAACTGTATGAATATGTCACTATGAGTGTACTCATTCACAAGTTGATGGACATTTACTTTGTTTCTAGCTTGGGACTATTATGAATAATGATGCCATTAATATTAGTTTGTAAATTTTTGCTGGGTCATATACTAGTTTTATATCTAACTTTTTGAGAAACTGCTGAACTCTTTTCCAAAGTGGCTGCGGTATTTAATACTATCAGTCTTAACCTTAACATTTAGTCTTCTTTCCCTTGTGTTTCCTGGCTGAGGCCTCAAGTGGCCCATAAAAGATATTGTCTCTTCAGACTTCCTCTCTCCGTTTTAATATTTGCTCTCATTCTATTTTTACAAAGTTTCTTACATATCTTTTTAATTTTTAATTTTAATTAAACCATTTTAAATTACACACACACACGCACACACACATGCACACACACCTGTGTGCGCGCTTCCTAAATGAACAGCTTCGTGACTTTTTTCCAAATTTAACATATATCTATGTAAGCACAACATATTTTGTGATATGGGATATAAGACCAGCACATAAGAACCTGGCTCATTGTTTTACCCTATCTCCAAGAGATAACCAGTATTCTACCTTCTATAGTAGTAATAGGTTAATTTTTAAAATTATTGATCCTTATATAAAATGAATTGTTTTTATTCTCTTTTTACAACAGCTGTATTGAGCTGTAAGTTAAATATTATAAAATACAACCTTATAAAATGAAAACTTAATGGTTTTTGTTACAGTTACATAGTTGTTCAACTTTCAGCATTATCTCATTGTAGAACATTTTTATCACCCCAAAAACCCATATCCATTAACCCATATCATTTCCTATGCCCTTTCCATCTCAGTCCCTGGAAACCATTAATCTGTTTCTGTGTTTATGAATAAACACATTCTAGACATTTTATATAAATGGAATCATACATTATATCGTCCTGTGTGAATTTTTTAACATAGCAAAATGTTTGCGAAGTTTATCCATGTTGTTGTATGTATCAATGCTCATTCTTTAACTCCGAACAAGATTCCATCATACAGATATACCACATTAGGCCATCCCTTTATCAGTTGATGGACATTTAATTAGTTTCCACTTTGTAGCTATTATGACTATTGCTTCTAACACTTGTGTATATTTTTGTGTGTGTGTGTGTGTGTATGTATATATTTAATTCTCTTGGGTATATATCTAGGAGTGGAATTGTTGCATCATATGGGAACTCTAAGTTTAATATTTTGAGAAATTAACAAACTGTTTTCCAAAGTGAATGCACCATTTTACAATCCCACCAACAATTCATGAGAGTTCCAGTTTCTTTACTTCTTCTCTAACATTTATTATTATTTGTCTTTTTTATTTTAACTATTTTAATAGGTCTGAAGTGGTATTTCATTGTGGTTTTGCTTTACATTTACTAATGAAAATTACTGATTACTAATTACTAATGCTGTTAAGCATCTTTTTGTGTACTGATTGACCATACACTTATCTTCATTAGATAACTATCTTTTGAAATCTTTTCTTGCTTTTAATTTGATTATCTATCTTTTTATTGATGAGTGGAAAGATTTTTTATATATTCTTGATGCAAGTCCCTTATCAGATGTATAATTTGCAAATGTTCTTCCTAATCTCTGGGTTGTCTTTTCACTTTTTAAATGTATTTTCTGAAGCACAAGATTTTTAAATTTTAATGAAGTACAATTTATCTAATATTTCTGCGTGTGTGTGTGTGTGTGTGTGTGTGTGTTGTCTTATCTAAGAAATCACTGCAAACCCAAGATCACAAAGATTTACTCTTCTACTTCCTTCTAGGAATTTAATAATTTTGCCTTGTCCCTGTATTTAGGTCTATAAACCATTGGATTAATTTTGGTGTGTGATGTGAAGTAGGAATCGGACTTTATTTTTGCATATAGTATCATTTGTCTTCGCAGTTTTTATTAAAACGCTATTCTTTCCCCCATTTAATTGACTCGGCACCATTGTTGAAAATTAATTGGCCATAAACCTAAGGTTTTATTTCTGGACTCTCAGTTGTATTCCATTGATATATATGTTTATCCTTAAGCCAATACCATACTGTCTTGAATATCTTAACATTGTACTAGCTTTTGAAATCATAATTCTTGGGTCCTTAAACTGTTTCTCTTTTTCACGATTATTTTGGCTATTCTGTATCCCTTGAATTTCCATATGAACTTTAGGGTGAGTTCATCACTTAGGCAAAAATAGCATCTGAGGTTTTGATAAGAATTGTTTTGAATCTGTCGATCAATTTAAGAAGTATCACCATCTTAACGATTTAAATCTGTCATTCTGTGAATATATGATGCCTTTCCATTTACTTGTCTCCTTTAAATGTTTTCAATATTTTGTAATTTTCAGTAAAAAGTACACTACTTTTATTATGTTTGCCATTATGTATTTTACTATTTTTTCATTCCATTGTAACTTGCTATTATTTTTATAAGTGTTTTTTTAAAATGTTTATTTATTTTTGAGAGAGAGCATGAATGAGGAAGAGGAGGAGAGGATATATAGAAAGAATCCCAACCAGGCTCCACATTCAGCATGAAGCCTGATGCAGGGCTTGATCCCATGACTGCGAGTTCATGAGCTTAGCTAAAATCAAGAGTGTCACGCTTAACTGACTGTGCCACCCAGGTGCCCACAATTATTCTCTTAATTTTATTTTTCAATTGTTTATTGTTAATGTATGTAAATACAATTGGTGTTTGTGTGTTGATTTTGCATCCTGCAGCTTTGTTAAACTCATTCATTACTTCTAATAGCATATTGTGTGAATTCATCAGGATTTTCTAGAAACAAGATTTTGTCATGCAAGAATACAGATGGTTTTACTTCTTCTTTCTTTCCAACTGGGTGAATTTGCTTTTCTTGTCTAATTATCCTAGTAAGAGAACCTTTAGTACAGAATTAAATAGAAATAGTAAGAGATGGCAGCTTTGCTTTGTTCCTGACATTAAGAGGGAGTTATTCATTCTTTCATAAGTATGGTGTAAGCTGTGGGTTTCTCATGGATACTCATTGTTAGGTTGAGGACATTCTCTTGTACTTCTAGTTTGTTGAATCCTTTTTATTATTACAGCACATTGGATTGCATCACATATCTCTCCTGCCTCTTATTTGTATTATGCTGTGGTTTTGCCCTTTATCCTACTAATGAGGTGTATGATAGTGATTGATATTAGGCATTAAAACAAACTTGTAATTTTGGATAAATTCCACTTGGTCATAGTGTATATAATCCTTTGTATATAAGCTGGATTCTGTGTGCTAGTGTTTTGTTGGGGATTTCTACATACACATTCATAATGGATGTTGGTCTATAATTATTCTTTCTTATGATGTATATTCTGGTTTCAGTATCAGGTTAGTATTAATGTCCATGTTCTTCCCTATTCTATTTTTGGAAGATTCTGTGAAGGATTGGAATTAATTCCTCTTAAAGTATTTGGTAAAATTCATTTATAAAGCTTGGGACTGGACTTTTCATTGTGGTAAGTTGATTTTTGTTTGTTTGTTTTTTTAAGTAGCAACTCAATGTCTTTTGTTTGTGTAAGACCACACACATTTCTTATGTTTTTAATAGTCACTTTGGTTGTTGGTGTCTTTCTAGAAATTTGCCAATTTCATTTAGATAGTCTAATTTTCACAAAAAGTTGTTAATATTCCCTTATAACTGTTTAAAAAATTTTTAATGTGTATTTATTCTGAGAGAGAGACAGAGCATGAGTAGGGAAGGAACAGAGAGAGAGGGGGAGACACAGAATCTAAAGTAGACTCCAGGCTCTGAGCTGTCAGCACAGAGCCCAACTTGGACTCAGACTCATGAACCGTGAAATCATGACCTGGGCCAAAGATGGGCCCTTAACCAACTGAACCACTCAGGTGCCCCTCCTTATAACTATTTTTATTTCATTAAAGAAGTAGTGGTGCCTCCTCTTTTACAACTGATTTTAGTAATTTGAATCATATCTTTTTTTCTTGGTCAGCCTAACTAACGTTTTATTAATTTTCTTGATCTTTTCAAAGACTCATCCTTTGTTTTTGCTATTATTTTTCAATTATTTAGTTATTCTCTATTTCAATTTTTTTCTCAAACCATCATTATCTCCTTTTTTATGCTTGCTCTGAGTTTACTTTGACCTTTTGTTTTCTAGTTTTGTAAGATGAAATTTTAGGTTATTGATTTGAGATCTTTCATCTTTTTTAATATAAATATTTACAGGTATAAATATTTTTAATATAAATATTCACAGTAGCCCTATGAATACTATTTTTACTGCACTGTATCAATGTATTTATATTGCGTTTTTATTTCCATTTTTCTCAAAGTATTGTGCAATTTTTCTTGGAATACTTTTGACAAAGAATAATAATTTTTAAATGATTATTTATGAGTATATTCCTTAATTTCCACAAATTTGTGAAATTTCCAAACTTCATTCTGTTACTGATTTCTAATTTTATTCCATTTTGGTTAGAGAACATAGTTTGTATGAATTCAGTAATTTTAAGTTTATGGAGGCTTTCTTTCATTTCTTTTTGTTTGGCTTACTTCACTCAACATTGTCTTTGTGAGATTTATCTCTTTGTTTGTTTGTTTAGCTTTATAATGCCTCCATAATGTGAATATTACACAATTAATTACCTATTAAATTGATGGGTAATGATGAGTAAACTGTTTAGATTATTTGCGTTATTTTTTTACATTTTATATGCATATTTTGGTGCACACGTGTATGCACTTTTTTGTGTATATAACTTGGAATAGAATTAGTTGGTTATAGGAATATATGTATTATGTGTGTGTATGTATTTAAGTGTAGCAGATACTTTAGCAGATAATTTGTTTTCCCACAGACAATGTATGACAGTTTTACTTTTTCACATCCTCACCAGTATTGCACTTTCACTGTTTTAATTTTAGATCTTTTGGTAGGTATATATGGCAGTCTTTTTAAAAAAAAAATTTTAAATCTTTATTAGTTTTGAGAGAGAGACAGCATGTGAGCAGGGGAGGAGCAGAGAGAGAGGGAGACACAGAATCCAAAGCAGGCTCCAGGCTCTGAGCTGTCAGCACAGAGCCCGATGCGGGGCTCGAACTCATGAACCATGAGATCATGACCTGAGCCAAAGTCGGATGCTCAACCAACTGAGCCACCCAGGCGCCCCTATATATGGCAGTCTTAATGTGACTTTAATTTGCATTCTCTGGTGGCTAATGAGGTTGAGCCCCTTTTCATGTTTATTGGACAGTAGAACACGCTCTTTATGTGTCTATTCAAGAACTTTTTTGTCCATATTCTGTTATTACATTCCCTATAATTTTTAGGAGTGTATATATATTCTGAGTATGCATATTTCACCTGTGTGTGTATGTGCTACAAATAATTTCTAGATTAAGTAATTCTCACATTTTCAGTTTGCTGTTTTTATCTTGATCAGGTGAAGAATTATAACAAATTTTGTGCAATGAAGATGATTTTATAAATTTTCTCATTTATTCTTTAGCTCATTTATTTATTTTTTTAGTATAAAACTAATCTCGCATTCTTGAAATAAAGCATTGTCCAGATGTATTAACTTTTAAATTTTTACTAGCTTTTTTTCTATTATTATGTTTAATATTTTGGGATTATTTTCACAAAAGAAATTGACCTGTAATTTTCTCTCTCATTTTTTTCCAGGTTTGGTTTCAGAGTCATGCTGCTCCCATAGAATGGCTTTGAAGGTATTTCTTACTTTTCTATTCTTTGGCAGAGTTTGTTTCAATAGGCATGTTTCTTTCTACATATTTGAAAACTACCAGTGAAGCAATCTGGTCCTAAGGTTTTCTTTGTAAGTTGGTTTTTCTTTATGAATTCAGTTTATTAATATCTATATTACTATTCACATTACTTATTTTTCAGTCATTTGTGATAAGTTTTCAAATTTATTGGCGTATTATTGGTCATAATACCTTATTTGTATCTTCTTAATGTTTCTATGTTTAATGGAGAGTGTGATGCTAAGTGAAATAAGCCATACAGAGAAAGACAGATACCATATGTTTTCACTCTTATGTGGATCCTGAGAAACTTAACAGAAACCCATGGGGGAGGGGAAGGGAAAAAAAAAGAGGTTCGAGTGGGAGAGAGCCAAAGCATAAGAGACTCTTAAAAACTGAGAACAAACTGAGGGTTGATGGGGGGTGGAAGGGAGGGGAGGGGAGGTGATGGGTATTGAAGAGGGCATCTTTTGGGATGAGCACTGGGTGTTGTAATGTTTCATTCTTGATATTGATTGTGATTTCTCTCTTTTGTGCCCTTGATCAATATTTCTGGGTGTTATTAATCTTGCGAAATAAACAAAGTTTTGCTATTTAAGTTTTATTCTCATGTTGACATATTTCCTTTGTCATTAACCTATGATCTTACTTTTGCTATTTCTTTTCTTGTACATTCTGTGGGCCTAATTTGCTCTTGTTTGCTAACTTCTTGAAATTGATATTGTGATAGATTATTTTCGATAACATATTCATTTAAGGTTACAAATATTTCTCTAAGCTTATCTATAGGTTCATACCAAAGTTTGATATGCAATATTATTAATTCAGTTTAAAATATATTTTTATGCTTCCACACATACTTTTGTTTTTTTGTTGTTATTTTGTTTTTCCAAATTTTTATTATATTCTAGTTCGTTAACATATAGTGTAATATTGGTTTCAGGCATAGAATTTAGTGATTTATCACTTACATATAACATCCAGTACTCATCATAACAAGTGCACTCCTTAATACCCATGGCCCATTTAGCCCATCCCTACCCACCTCCCTCTGGGTCAACCCTCAGTTTATTCTCTATCACTAAAAGTCTCTTGGGGCACCTGGGTGGCTCAGTCGGTTAAGCGTCCAACTTCAGCTCAGGTCATGATCTCACGGTCCGTGAATTCGAGCCCCACGTTGGGCTCTGTGCTGACAGCTCAGAGCCTGGAGCCTGTTTCAGATTCTGTGTCTCCCTGTCTCTGACCCTCTCCCATTTGTGCTCTCTCTCTCTCTGTCTCAAAAATAAATAAACGTTAAAAAAATTTTTAAAAAAGAGAGTCTCTTAATTTTTATTTCCCTTTCTCTCTCTCTTCTTTTCCTTCCCATATATTCATCTGTTTTGTTTCCTAAATTCCACATATGAGTGAAATCATATGGTATTTGTCTTTCTCTAACTTCTTTTTCTCAGCATAATACACTCTAGCTCCATCCACATTGTTGCAAATGGCAAGATTTCATTCTTTTTAATTGCTGAGTAATACTTCATTGTTTATATGGACCACCTTTTCTTTTTTTTTTTTTTTCAGTTTATTATTTTAAGAGATAGAGCATGAGTGGTCTCAGAGAGAGAGTTGGCAGAGAGATAGAGAGGTAGGTAGAGAGAGGGCGAGAGAGAGAATCCCAATCAGGCTCTGCACTGTCAGCACAGAGCCCAACACTGGGCTTGATCTCACGAGCTATGAGATTATGACCTGAGCCAAAATCAAGAGTTGGACGCCTAACCTACTGAGTCACCCAGGCACCCCAGCATAAAATATGCCACCTATTCTTTATCCATTCATCAGTCAATGGACATTTGGTCTCTCTCCATAGTTTGGCTGTTGTTGAAAATGATGCTATAAACACTGGGATGTATGTACCCCTTCAAATATATTTTTGTATCCTTTGGGTAAATACCTAGTACTGCAATTGCTGGATCTTAGGGTAGTTCTATTTTTAAGTTTTTGAGGAACCTCCATACTGTTTTCCAGAGAGGCTGCATCAATTTGTATTCCTACCACAAATGTAAGAGAGTTCCCTTTTCTCTGTATCTTCATCAACATCTGTTGTTTCCTGCTGTTAATTTTAGCCATTCTGACAATCGTGAAGTGGTATTGTAGTTTAATTTGCATTTCCGTGATGATGAGTGATGTTGAGAATCCTTTCATGTGTCTGTTAGCCATCTGGAGATGTCTTCTTGGAAAAATGTCTAGTCATATCTTGTGCCCATTTCTTAACTATACTATTTATTTTTTCGGTATTGAGTTTAGTAAGTTCTTATAGATTGTGGATACTAAACCTTTATCAGCTATGTCATTTGCAAATATTTTCTCCCATTTCACAGGTTGCCTTTTAGTTTTGTTGATTGTTTCCTTTGCAGTGCAGAAGCTTTTTATCTTGATGAAGTCCCAAAAGTTTGTTTTTAATCTAATAAGAAGTTGTTACGGCTGTGTTCTCCTCTATGATTTTGATTGTTTCCTGCTTCTCATTTAGGTCTTTTATCCATTTTGAATTTAATTTTGTGTATTATATAAGAAAATGGTCATTTTCATTCTTCTGCATGCTGCCATCCAGTTCTCCCAATACCATTTGTTGAAAAGACTGTCTTTTTTCCCTTTGGTATTCTTTCTCCTGTTTTTTCAAGGATTAGTTGACCTTATAATGGTGGGCCCATTTCTGGGTTTTCTATTCTGTAACTTGGATTTATGCGTCTGTTTTTGTGGCAGCACTATACTGTTCTGAGGATTCGAGGTTTGTAATATAACTGGAAGTCTGGAATTTTGATGCCTCTAGCTTTGCTTTATTTCCCCCAAGATTGCTTTGGCTATTTGGGGTCTTTTTGGTTCCGTACAGATTCTAGGCTTGTTTCTTATAGCACTGAGACAACTACTGGTGGCATTTTGAAAGGGATTGCATTAAATGTGTAGATTGCTTTGGGTAGTACAGACATTTTAACAATATTTGTTCTTCCATGCATGAGCATGGAATTTTTCTCCTTTTGTGTGTGTGTGTGTGTGTTCTCTTCAATTTCTTTCATCAGTGTTCTGTAGTTTTGAGAGAACAGACATTGTGCCTCTTTGGTTAGGCTTATTCCTAGGTATCTTATAGTTTTTTGTTGCAATTGTAAATGGGATCAATTCCTTGATTTATTTTTCTGCTGCTTCTTTCTTGCTGTATAGAAATGCAGCAGATTTCTGTACATTGATTTATATACTGCAAATTTGCTGAGTTCATGTATTAGTTCTGGCAATTTTTGGTGAATGCTTTTGGGTTTTATACATAGAGTATCATGTCATCTGCAAATAGTCAAAGTTGACTTGTTTCTTGATGATTTGGATGGTTTTTATTTCTTTCTGTTTTCTGATCACTGAAGCTAAGACTTCCAGTACTATGTTAAATAGTAACAGTGACAATGGAGATCCTTGTCATGTTCCTGACTGTGGAAGAAAAGCTCTCAGTTTTCCCCCACTGAGGATGATATTAGCTGTGGGTCTTTGGTATATGGCTTTTATGATATTGAGGTATGTTCCATCTATGCCTACTTTGTTGAGGGTTTTTATCAGGAATGGATGCTGTATTTTGTCAAAGAGTTTTTCTGCATCTATTGAAAAGATCATATGGTTCTTGTCCTTTCTTTTATTAAAGTGATATATCACATTGATAGTTTTGTGAATATTGAACCAGTCGTGCAGCCCAGGAATAAATCCCACTTGATTATGGTGAATAATTCTTAATGTACTTTTGGATTCGATTTGCTAGCATTTTGTTGAGAATTTTTGCATCAGAATTTTTTCATCCAGGATATTGTCCTGTAATTCTTTTTAGTGTAGTCTTTGGTTTTGGAATCAAGGTACTATTGGCCTTATGGAATGAGTTTGGAAGTTTTCCTTCTATTTCTATTTTTTGGAACAGTTTGAGAATAGGTATTAACTCTTTAAATACCTGGTAGAATTCCCATGGGGAGCCATCTGACCCCGGACTTTTGTTTTTTGGTAAATATTTTATTATTGATTCCATTTGTTTGCTGGTTATGGGTCTTTTCACATTTTCTATTTCTTCTTCTTTCAGTTTTGGGTGTTTGTATGGTTCTAAGAATTTGTCCATTTCTTCAGCTGTTCCTTTTCCAGCTCCTTAAAGTGGAAAATTGAGTTGTGTATTTGAGACTTTTCTTCCTCTTGAGCTAAGCCTGGATTGCAATATACTTCCCTCTTAAGACAGCCTTTGCTGCATTCCAAAGGTTTTGGACTGTCATGTTTTCATTTTTATATGCTTTCATGTATTTTTAAATTTCTTCTTTAATTTACTTGTTAATCCATTTATTCTTTGGTAGGATGTTCTTTAATCTCCATGTGTTTGTGTTCTTTCCTTTTTTTTTTTTTTTTTAGTTGACTTCAAGTTTCATAGTATTGTGAACTGAAAATATGCATGGGATGACCACTATCTTTTGTACCTGTTGAGGGCTGGTTTGTGACCAGTATGTGATCTATTCTGGGGAATGTTCCATGTGCATTTGAAAAGAATGTGTATTTTACTGCTTTAGGATGAAATGATCTGAATATATCTGTTAAGTCCATTTAGTCCAGTGTATCATTCAAAGCCATTGTTTCCTTGTTGATTTTTCTGCTTAGATAATCGGTCCATTGTTGTAAGTGTGGTGTTAAAGTCCCCTACTATTATGGTATTATTAACAGTAAGCTTATTTTTTTAAAGTTTATTTTATTTATTTTGAGAGAGAATGAGAGAGAGAGAGAGTAAGAGGGAGAGAGAATCCCAAGTAGTCTCTGCTGTCAGCAAGGAATCTGACGAAGGGCTCAGTCTCATGAACCATGCGGTCATTACCTGAGCTGAAATCAAGATTTGAAGGCTTAACTGACTGAACAACCCAGGCATCTCCAATGAGTTTCTTTATGTTTGTTATTAATTTATTTATATCTTTGGGTTCTCTCAAGTTGGAGGCATAAATATTTATAATTGTCAGATCTTCTTGTTGGATAGACCCCTTAATTATGATATAATGCTCTTCTTCTTCTCTTGCTATACAGTTTTTGGTTTAAAACCTTTGTCTGATATAAGTATGGCTACTCTGACTTTCTCTTGACATCCATTAGCATGATAGATGGTTCTCCATCCCCTCAGTTTCAATCTGCAGATAGTAGGTCTAAAATGAGTCTCTTCTAGGTAGCATATTGTTGGGTTTCAGTTTTTATAATCCATTCTGATACCTTATGTCTTTGATTTGAACATTTAGTCCATTTACATTCAGAATGAGTATTGAAAGATAGGAATTTAGTGCTATTGTCTTACCTGTAAAGTTGCTGTTTCTGGGGATGTTCTCTAGTCCTTTGTAGTCTTTGTTACTTTTGGTCTCTCTCCCCCCGACCCCCCATACAGAGTCCCCTTTAATATTTCCTGAAAGGCTGGTTTAGTGGTCATGAACTCTCTTAGTTCTTTTTTTTGGGGGGGGGTCTGGGAAACTGTTTATCTCTCCTTTTATTCTGAATGACAGCCTTGTTGCATAAAGCATTCTTGGCTGCATATTTTTCCCATTCAGCACATTGAGTACATCATGCCACTCTCTTCTGGCCTCTGGACAGGTCTGCTATGAATCGGATTTGACTTCCCTTGTAGGTTAAGGATTTTTTTCTCTTGCTGTTTTCAGGTTCTTTCCTTGTCTGTGTATTTTGTGAATTTGACTATGATAACTTTTGATGATAGTTGGCTTTTGTTAAATTTAATGTGAGTTCTCTGTGCTTTTTGGATTCCAATGTCTGTTTCCTTCTGTAGATTAGGGAAGTTTTCAGCTAGGATTTGCTCAAATAAACCTCTCCTTTACTCTCTTCTTCTAGAACTTGTATAATAGGAATGTTATTATGCTTTAAGGAGTCACTGAGTTCCCTTAATCTACATTTGTGATCCAGTACCTTTCTTTCCCTCTTTTTTTTTCAGCTTCATTATTTTCCATAATTTTATCTTCTATGTCACTGATTTTCTCCTTTGCTTTGTCCATCCTTGTTGTCATTGCATCCATTTAATTCTGCATCTCAGTTATAGCATTTTTTATTTTAGCCTGATTAGTTTTTAGTTTCTTATCTCTGAAATAAGGCATTCTCTAGTGTCTTCTATGCTTTTCTGAAGCTCAGCTATTATCCTTATGATTATTTTTTTTAATTATGGTTTAGACATCTTATTGTATCTGTATTGATTAAATCCCTGGCTGTGACTTCTTAATGTTCTTTCTTTTGGAGTGAATTCCTCCACTTTTTCATTTTGTCTGTGCCACTGTTTTGTTTTGTTTTGTGTGTGTGTTTTTGTGCGTGATTGTTAAGAAAGCCTGTTGTATTCCTGCTTCTGAGAGTAATGACTATATTAAGAAGAGGTCCAAAGGAGAAAAAAAAAGGAAGCTAGATCCTATTTCCCCTAGAGCTGAACCTTTGCAGAAGTCTATGATAAGTATACTTGGTGCATAAAACATGTTGGTATTCTGGTAGTGGCAACTGCTGCTGATTCCCGAGTGCACTTGCTTTTCTGGAGATGAACCTGCAGAGTGCAGGGGGATGGGACTTGTTGTAAACAGGCTCCAGCCTCCATTGGGTGCCACTGTTTTGCTCACTGAAGTCAGTCAGTTATAATGGGTGTTGCCTGGCTCTCTCATTCTCAAAGAGGGGAATTTGTACCAGCCACTCTTCAGGAAGCCCTCAGAGAAAAGCAAACAATCACCTCTTCTTGTCCCTGGCTTCTGCCTTCACCCTGCCTTCACCCTGCCTGCATCTGAGCTGTCTGCCTGCCAGATGGCATAGTACTCCTGTGTTTTATGTCATGTGTGTGGCTGGGTTTCAAAACTCCACATTCCAAATTTTAGGGACCCATGCATTGTGGACCTATGCTGATCCTCTGGTGGGGGTCTCAACACACTTTTGCCTTGTGCCAGTTTGTCCCCCCACCCCCCAGAAAAGCAGTCGCACAACTGCAGAATGGTTTGGAGTTTATGGTAAAGTGAAGCACAAAGCCAACACCAAGGTTTTCTGCCCTCAGATGGTATCTTTGTTTCTATGCTAGGGAACAGGGCAGTAGATTGGTGCTCCTGGTTCTTTTTGCCCCTGTAGAAGCAATGCCACTGCTCTCAGATGCACTCCAAGCAGAGGTATGCACTAAGCCCTCTAGGCACTGACCCCGATGATGTTGCATACTTATAAAATTGCGGACTTTGAGCTCTGCTGCTTATAATAACTTGTGGTACTCAGACCTTCTCCTTTTCCCAGTCAATGGTTTTGGGGAAGAGTTTTTTTCTGTGTAATACCCTGCCTGCACTTTTACTCTCTCCCTGTTTCTCTCTCACTCCTGTCTCTGTGATCAGGGTTCTCTCCCCATCTCAGCCAAATTTCTTTTCTCCCCTAGATCAACTCTCTGCAGCTCCTACCTTTCATGATGTGGCCATTATTTATACCTCTAGTTGTGCAGTTTTGCTCTCTCAGTCCTCAGATCAATTTGTTGAGTGTTCAGAATGATTTCATATACATTTAGCTATGTTTGAGGGATGAGGCAAGCCTAGAGTCCCCCTACTCCTCTACCATCTTAACTCTCCTAGTTCAAAATATTTTGTAACCTCTGTGATTTCTTGTTAGTTTTGTGTATTATTTGGAATTGTGTTCCTTGATATCTAAACATATGTTACTTTTTAAAGCTTTGTTTAAAAAATGATTTCTAACATGATCATTATTTTCTAAATAAGTATGTATGTATGCATGATTAAAATACTTTGATATTTCTTGAAACTAGTTTTATGATCCAGCATATATTAAATTTTTGTATATATTCTATGTGCCTTTTAAAGTAAAGTACATTCTTTATTAGAAACAGATTTGTAGATTTAAATAAGCCCACCTTTGCTATTCCTTCTGTTCTATTCTGATATATTTCTATTGATTCTGTATCTTTTTGTTTTAATAGTTGTAAAGACTGAAATTTTAAAATTTTTAATATGATTTTGGATTAGTCTGTTTCTCCTTGTTCTAAGGTCAGTTCTTTCTTTACATATTTTCAGACTATTCATTAACTGCAAAAAGTTTAAGACAGTTATATACTTCTGTTGGATTGATCCTTCATCATTATTAAAAATAAATGCCTTTCCTTTGTGGCAGTAGTAGTACCTGTGAATTGTTGAGAGAAAATATTTGAGAAAATATTTGTAAATCATATATATGAAAACATATCAGAACATATATTAAGAACATATAAAGAACTCTCAAAATACGAAAATAGACAAGCAAAATATATAAGCCAGATTGGGAATTTTAAAAAGGACACAAATGCATTTTTCCTCTATATAACTTTTAATAACCTGTTTTAAAATAACTTGTAAAGAAAGTTGAATTTTATAATCATCAGATTGTAAATGTACTTCCATATTTAAATGATATTCCCATTTATTTTAGTATAAAAAAACTAGAAGTTGGTAGCTACATTCCACCTATCACTCACTGTCTTCTTAAGCCATTAACATGGGTCAAAGTTGACTTGAACTCGTTATAAGACTTTTTTTTAAGGAGACAGAAATGGAAAAGAAAAGATTGATAAATTATAAAAGACAAGAAGATTTCTATAAAGTTAAAATGCGGTGCAATTATATGGAAAGAAAATAACAATGTGCATTGTAAGGTTTTGAATAAAATGATCTGCAAATTACCTAGAAAGTTGAGAAAAAAGCCTGGGATAATTTTAGTGACATTTTATTCCATAGCCATTTCCTCAAGTATTCTTAGTAATACTTCACATATTCTATAGATATATGACTGGCAAAAGATAATGTCAAAATGTCCATAATATGTGATGAATTCTGTTTTAATTTTATGAAGGCTTTTAGTAAAATTACATTGAAAAATTCACCTATTCTTTTTGAAGTCTCAGACATCTGGCATTTGGCATTGGATCTGAATTTTTTTGTACAAAGGAATTTTTTTTTTTTTTTTAGAAACATCATGTCTGTAATACTGAAGTAATGAAGACTTCTTTCATTCAGTGACACATATTTATTACCTACTATGTGTCACGCCCTGTGCCAGAAGCTGGGAACTTACAAGGGTATGAAAAATTTATCAACCTTTAAGGTAAATTTTAGAGCAATGGACAAATCACACAGTAATTACAATTTGATGTAAGTGCTGTAAATACTATTATTAATAATAATAGCAGGTAATAGCAAGAATACTTGCTGTGTTCCAGAGTCTGTTCTAAGCGTTTTCCATGTATTAACTCAGCTAATAATAGAATATAAGCTGCTCCTGTAATTCAATGGACAGCTACCTAATTCCTGTGACACCACAGAAGGCTTCTTGCAGAAGGTGATGGCTGAGCTGAGTCTTAAGGCATAAATAAAGCCAAGAAAGAAAAGAAAGAATCATAAAGAAAGAAAAGAAAGAATCAAAGACAGACTAGGGACATAGTCTAAATAGAATAGCATTTGCAAATGTATGGATGCATAAATCAGTCAGTACATTGAACTACAAATAAATTAATATATTTGGCGCTTGGGGTATGTGGAAGAATGGTGAAAGGAAAGGATGAAAACAATTTACAAATCAGGTCATGAGGAACTTATATATCATGCCAGGGATGTTGGACTCTCCAGAAAGCAAAGGGGAGTTTTATTTAAAAGTTTTAAACATGACATTAACGTAATCAAAAATAGTCAATCCACTTAGTGTGGAGAATGATACAGGAGGGAAATGTTGAAGTTAGATACTTAAGAGAATATTGCAATAATGAAGGCAGGGGATAATAGCCTGGTCTTTAAGCAGTGGGGGGGGCGGGGAGGGGAGGATGAAGACAGTGGACAAAATTGATAGATATGAATAGGTAGGAAATGGTAATCAATTTTTTAATGAGGAATGTGATAGGTAATTTTATGTGTCAGCTTGGCTAGATACAGTACTCAGAAATTTGGTTAAGCATTCTTCTAGATGTTTCTGAGAAGGCATTGTTTAGGTAAGATTAAATTTAAATCAATAGACTTTGAGTGAAGCAGATTATTCTCCATAATGTGGGTGAGCCTCATTCACTCAGTTGGCCTTCATAGAAAAAAGACTGATCTCCCCAGAAGAAGAGGGAACTCTGCCAGCCAACTTGGACGTGAACTGCAACTCTTCCCTGGATCTCCAGTCTGCCAGCCTACCCTGCAGATTTTGGACTTGCCAAGACTCCACAGTCATGTAAGCCAATTCCTTAAAATAAATCTCTCTATTATATATCTTATTGGTTTTGTTTCACTTGGGAACCCTAACTAATGCAGAGGGAAGGTAAAAAGGAAGAGTCTAGGATTATTCTCACACTGTATGGTTGGTGGAACCATTAAGACATAGGAAACCGAGGAGAGATGATTCAGGAGGATATAAACAATTTAGTTCTGACATATTTAATATGAGGTATCTGAGGGTACCTACAAATAGAGAGGATCTGTAGATACTTTTATGCGGCTTAAAGTCAAGCAGGAAATCTGGGATAGATATATCACTCTAGGGAAGGGGGCTTCTGTAGTTGAAAAAAAAAAACAAAAAAACAACACACATTCAGAAAGACAACCGCAATAACACTGAGACTTAGAGACATAAAGTAAGAATAGAAGCCTGGGATAAGAGGACAAGAAGACTGACAAGAATCTGTTAGAGTTGAAAATAAAAACTAAAACAGGATGGTATCACAGAAGTCAAGATAAGACAGAATTTTAAGTAAGGATGAGTCACATGCTATCGAATGATATAATTTTAAAATTAAGAGGAAATTGGTGACCTCAGGAAGAAAAATTTTCAAAAGCTATATGCTAGAGCCAAACAGCACTTAACTACAGTATTTTCCGTAAAAACAAACATATTTTTAGATGTCATACAACCATATTTGTAATGAAATTAGGAGAGAAAATTTTATTTATCATACATATATTGGTCTGCAAAATAACTCTGACACTGAGAGAGTCAAGAAATCTGCCTCTTCTCCTTTGGGCAAGCAGCAGATCTAGAATTTGAACCTGGATGTCTACTGCTCCTAAGAGGAGTCATAATAATACACTGGCTCCCAGAGCTGTAGATGCAAGATAAGAACTCACATCTAGCAGCAGCTGAGAAAGGGGAAAGGAAGAAACAAAGGCAAAAGACAGGGGAATAAATCTTAGACAAAAGCTTGTACTTGATCATAAGAGAAGGAAAAATATAGAGGATATTAGACTAAAGAACACCACATGAAGAATAGGACAGAATTCCCTTATTGTTAGTATAAGGGAGAGTGTCCAAATCTTTTTCAAAATAAAACAACATAGAAAAATACCAGTCAGTTGCGCTTTTAAAATATTATGTAAATTATTTATTTGATTGAATGGGTCTGTCCCTCCCTGCTTGCACTCTGCCTCTCTCTGTCTCTCTCAAAAGTAAGTAAACATTAAAAAATTAAAAAAAAAACATAGAATGATAAATCTAAAGTAAGATCTTAAGTAAAAAAATTTTAATTTTAAAAAGTAAGATCTGGGGCGCCTGGGTGGCGCAGTCGGTTAAGCGTCCGACTTCAGCCAGGTCACGATCTCGCGGTCTGTGAGTTCGAGCCCCGCGTCAGGCTCTGGGCTGATGGCTCGGAGCCTGGAGCCTGTTTCCGATTCTGTGTCTCCCTCTCTCTCTGCCCCTCCCCCGTTCATGCTGTGTCTCTCTCTGTCCCAAAAATAAATAAAACGTTGGAAAAAAAAAAAAATTTAAAAAAAAAAAAATAAAAAGTAAGATCTTATGAATGCATACATTTTGGTTTTAAAAACTGTATGAGATAAAACACTTGATGTGTAAAAATGCTTCTAATTGTATTTTTTGATTAAAAATACTGTTTGTGTGCTACTTATAATGGGAAAAGATATATTTGCATTATTTGAAGTATCATTTCAGAATTAGCACTTTAATGCTTTTTAAAATACTACCTAATTTTGAAATGTCATCTCATA